>NW_025109195.1:199258-371250 GCF_011392965.1 Frieseomelitta varia | reverse complement strand
TTGGTTGGGGCGGGGGGGGGGGGAGACCGGGCCCCGGACGACTTCCGCGAACGTCGTCAGGGGCGACGCCGCGGGTGGGGTTGGCCAGCTCCGGGCTGGACTCGGCGACGGCTGCGACCTCGTCGTGGTCGCTGGTGTTGGTGTCGTCGGCGGATGTCTCGTCAGGAAGCTCGGTGGGGTTGCTCGGCCCGAGGGACCCGGGGGGGTGGCGCCGCTACGCCGGAGAGGTCCTCGGGCGGACTGTGCGTGTGCCCCCGGGGCGACTTGTTGGGTGGGCCCGAGGTTTGTCTTCTTGCCCCCGGGGGTGATTTCCTCAACAGCGGGGTGACCCTGGTGTTGCTGTTGGGGGGGGGGGCGCTCAGGATTCTGACGCTCCTCTTTTTTGTAGCAGCAGTCGTTGCAGACGTCGTCGTGTTAGCCGTCCTCTTCGCCGGCGCTGCGCGACCCGCACGCAGTGCGACGACTCTGTTGCCCAACGGTGTCATGGAGGTTGGCGGTGGTATCTTGGGCGGCCCAGGCGGAGTGGGCGCCCTTCCCCCCGATGTCCGTGTTTTTGCGGCCGCTGTGGCGGTACCGCGGGGGGAGGCGCTTTTTCTCTCCGGCGGTGCTGGCGGTGTCGGAGGGCACGAGGACGCGCGCTGCCGAAGCGTCGTGGCCTTCGTGACCCTCCCGCTGGTGATGGTTGCACCGCCGGTGCTAGTGTTTTTGCTACTGGCCCCCGTCCTGGCTGGTTCCTTTCTGGTTCATTTGGGCGGGGGGATCCGCCTGGGTTGGTGATCGGTCGTCGCTGATTTCTTCCTCGCACTGCGGGGGTCGCGCAGACGCCGCCCTCGTTGTCCTCCTCGTCGGTTTGCTCCGGGTGGCAGTCGCCGTCTCCGCGCACCCCGAGGACTCAGGGTTGGCGGCGATGTACGCCTCCTGATTCAGGAGGTCAGAAAATCTGCAGTCGCTGGAAAGGCGAATCTATCGAAAATCTGTCATGGGCATCCCTGGCCATTGTTAACCAAATCACTGAATGGAAGCGGAGTTCCTCAGCGACCATCTACATCCGCATAAGCATTAAAGCAGACAGACAGATAGGAATCCCAAGCTATCACCAGCACCCTCTTCGCTCGGCTTCTGAAGAAGGAAGGAAACAGCTACCAACTTCAAGATGAACTACAAAGAAACATAAAGACATCCTAGTGGCAGCATCACGAGCAGCGGTATGGTCTACCCCATTTTTTGGCACAGACACGGACGTCCAAGGTGAGGTGAAATGGTTCCAAAAGGCACTGTATGACATTTGAAACACTGCCATCCCTCGATCCAAACCGAGCTTGAGACTCTCGACAAACTGGTGATCGGAGGATATAAGGATAAAGCGGTCAGCATTAGAGCGCGTTGCCGCTTCCAACGCGCCAGAAGGAGGAAAATACGGGACACTCTAAATGAGGACACACTGTACAAATTATATAGGTTATCAAACTGCAGAAGATGATTCGGGATTGGAGAACTTATTAACATTCTAGACCAGGACCCGTGTGGACGACCTTATCGCATCGTTCTAGGTAAGCTACGAGTTAAAACCTTACCCTGATCAGACGGATGAACAAAACCAGAAGAAACGGCAACCAGAGAAACAACACCTCATAGGGCTAGATAGCGCTACGGGGGAAAACGCGAGGAACGACAAAAATCAAACAATCTACAAAATAGGATGATGGCCCTCGAAGCCCCCAAGTAGTGGCGGTACCAACATGGCCCTGGTACCATCACCCATACACATGAAGAAGTGAACAACAACACCTGTCCCGAGAAGAAGTCGTAGAGGCTACTGCCTGAGTGACACCAGAGTAATTACCGGTTCCAGAGTTACCCTCCACGGGCAGGCAGATAGCCATCGTTGAGGTTTTAGTCGGTAGAAATCTGGCACTACCCGACAACTCCCTCAGGATCGTCGGATGTCTCTCAAAGATTTCCTCCACGTGAAAGAAAGGAAAAGGTTGATACGTTATGAATGTCGACGAACGTAGCAACCAAGGTTGGTATGTGTGCTCTATGTGTTGTATGTATATTGGTAGCTAGTAAAAGAGGAGGGGAACAGAAGCCCGACAGGAAGGAGAACGAACAGTATGTTGCGAGAGTCCAAGGTGTAATGAATAGTAAAAAGAAACGCTGGGTGCAAAGATATTAAGTATTTCTTTAAATGACGTTGTTTCAAGCTGCTTTTCCGAACTGTGTTTTCCGAATTGTTTTCGCAACAGTTTGAAATATAATTAAAGAAATGAAGAGGTTTGAATGATTTTTACGATAAAGTAGATATTTTAGATACTAAAATAGATAAAATAAAATTTATTAATATTAGAGTATATTAAAATTTATTAATATTAGAATATATTAAAAATTTCTTGTAGGAATGCCTGTAACTCCATAGACATTACCAACCAGGACATGGTTGTTCTGGCAAAGAAGCACCAATTATACTTGGTCGTTCTACAATTGCAGTTGAGAAACTTTTACAATCACTGAACACTATCTGCTCTGCTAGATTTTTTGTGAATGTACATGTGTTTGGATGAATCTTCAAAATTGATTCTTCTAATAGTGCGATTGAGTTTTTATGTTGTTTATCGCAAATGTCGATTACCGCCGAAGGTTCCCAACTTGTGCTGTCAGATTATTAAGAAGAAATAAACTTACTTGTCGCACTGTCTTCCGTACTAATTATAAGCTACATATTTTTATGCCATAATGAAGTATTTGAAGAAAAGCTTTTATGTAATTTAATCTTACGTGTAAACTTTTTCTTCGACTTCAGATAAGTAGGCATTACTATAGGCTGTGCTAACGTGAATGAAACTGATTACATGCTTCAGTTCCTTGCACAGGTCAGAGACTCGACTGATACCTTTCGTATTTGTATTAACAGCAACATCCAACGGCTGCGTAAAAGTTATAGCGGCGACGAATATTATGTTCACTTTTTCTATCAACATGAGAAAGACCTAAATTTGGCAGATTCACGGGCAATTCACCCTCCACAGGCTGTAATTTAGCTTTTTTTTTGCTCTTGAGAAAAATAAGGCTGCATAATAATTTAACTAGAAGTTTACATCCATCATAGAATACGTATTGTTGCTCATCCACTACTGTATTAACATTGCCATATTTTCATATTCATTGATCTCGCTACATTATTATTTCGTTGACATCATTGTATGAAACTACATGCGTATATCGTGATACTACTGCATATATGTCTCTTTTTATTGTTACTTTACATACGGCGTATAAGAGATATGTATTTATTCATAAATTTTTTAGTATCGATAATGAATGTGCTATTTTAAAAGTAATATGTTACTATTCAAATTCAAATAGTCGTACGATGAGAAAGCATTTAAAATCATACAGTAGAAAGGAAAAACACAGACAATGAGCAAAAATCATGCGAAGGAAGAAATTCTAATTGCACTGGATTTGTGATTTTCACTCGTCTTCTTCACTACATACTCGATTTTCACGCAATTCAAGTTTCTATTAAATATCTATGTAAAGAATTACTCATATTTTCAACCGCATTGACAAATATAATAAATTATGTTACTAAGAAGCACCTGTACATGAAAAGTAAAATTAAAAAATTAAAGGTCAAAGGATAAATAATTTCTTTAGAAATGGTAACCACAAATCTCTAATTAATTAGAAATAACTAAATTTCTATATACAGTTGTGATGCAATATTCTGAAAAGCAAAACTGAAATTATTTTCTAAGAGTTTGGTATTAATAAAAATTAAATTTACGCTGTAACAACGGAAAATGAGCGAAATAGTAACTGTAAAGTTACATTTAATGTAAATCATGAGGAAAAGAACGAGAAATAGGGACAGAGATAGATTCAACAGCATAAAGACAATATCAATGAGTAATTCAAGATATGACGCAAATCATTTGCTGTGTATATATGTTATCATATGTTACAGATTGTTTAATAGAAAATAAAATTGAATTAATACATTGTACTGATTACAGCACAGTTACGAAATTAAAAATATCAACATTTAGATAAAAAACGGTTAGATGTAAAATGCTTCACGTCAGATGCATATTTCGTTTATTAGTAAAAGATTTTAAAAAGTTATAAATGAATCAACTCTAGTCCTTAAAATTACATACCAAATCACGTACCATATGTTTGTGAAACGTCTGAAAGTCACTATGCCGGACGTGTGTTAATTATATAAATAATTTTAATCGAAAAGTCATGGAACATAAGTAATGTATACTAAAAAAAAAGGAACCGATTTCGTATAATTTATGTTCATAATGTAAATCATCGATAACTCAGCATATTTACAATTCTGCGATCAGAATTGCAGAATCATGTGCAAATTTTTCAAATTCAACAGCTTTGTTGTTATTGCGTTTAACTTGTAGACGACGTACGTGCAGCACGATGTTTTTCTCTGCAAGCATAACCACACTTGCATACGGTGAATCGAATAATCTGACAACACTCTGACGTGGTTTAATAAAAATTACTTTTCTCTCCGATTCCATGAGACTGTAAGGATGGTACGCGATTGGTTCGTCTGTCAAACATTCAATTTTTCTTACCGTCGTTTGTTTCTCCAAACTCGTGTAGCGATGACAATAGACAATCGTGGAATCCTATTAGCGCGACGAGACAATTTGCATGACTTTTCCGCTGTGTTTCCACGTGTAACTTATAACTCGTTCCGTTTAATCTATTCATCTATTGAAGGAGTGATTCTTCCGAATTTCTAATATCGTTGAAACAATGCCGCTTTCATCGCTTCAGCGTCGGCGATGTGGCCTTATTGCTTAATGTCTCTTCCAAGAATTACATCCATCCACTTGGAGTAACAATTGGAATCTATGTTCGTAGCTACGTTTCGGATTTTTATCGTGATCGGCGTAATTCAATTGACTACTGATCCTAGCAAATCGTCCAAGTATCGTAAATCTTCGTATCGACAGGAAGTTTATTCGCCATCGATGGTTGTACATACATATAGAAACAATGATTATTAAAAATGATAAATATTATGAGGAAAAGCATTGACAATTTTCTGTTGACGTTAAAACGTTTTTTGCGTATTCAGCGAATTGATTGCAGAAGAAAAGCTTGGAATTACTTGGAACCTAATTTGAACCTAATCTAAATCTAAGAATAAAAGCTTTATGGCGGTATGATGCATTCCTAACACCGAAATCATTGTGCCATTTCTTGAGATACTGTTGCATAATAATATTGTCAATATCTAATGTTTCATCGTTTTTAGAGCACTGATTGTTGGAAGTGTTCCCTAATTTTTGTATAGTTTTGCTAAAGCGAGAAATACTAAACAATTTATGTTTGAGTTACAACATTAATATTATTCTCGAAGGAGATATTGTATTATAACGGTAGATATCACAATATCTGATGATTCGCCAATGACGAAACAATAATAAACAAATTTATTACAGATTTCAGAAACTTTTGTCTCCTCAGGATTCCAAATATTGACAATTTGCCTTTGTAATGGACATATGACTTAGACTTACCACTTGAAACATTATAATGCAATTCTTTAAGAAAATTTTTTAGACACAAT
This sequence comes from Frieseomelitta varia, assembly GCF_011392965.1. Classification (NCBI taxonomy): domain Eukaryota; kingdom Metazoa; phylum Arthropoda; class Insecta; order Hymenoptera; family Apidae; genus Frieseomelitta; species Frieseomelitta varia. The sequence continues at coordinate 365,645 of NW_025109195.1, read as the reverse complement.
CATTTTCACACGTTTTCACAAAATTACCACCTGGAAAAGACCGAATAATATTGCAATTAGCAAAAGCCGAAACTAATTTTAGCACCACTTTTTGGACGATTCAGAAAATGATTGAAATGTATTTTGTGAAGTTGCAAACGACTGAAACAAAGAAGCACTTTTTTGTGTTTTTAATTCGTCAGAATTATTTCTTGTTAAAATTTGAATGTTTATCTTCAAAATGACGTTTGAAAGGCATGAACTTTTTTCGACACGGTCATAAATAATACATAAAATTTTTTATATTCCGTTCGACAAATAAGTATATCTTTCCGTTCACTCAACTCTACGCTCGTAACGTTTATGCTCGTTTCAAATCCAGTGCAATAAATACCTATTTATATACAAAAAAAAGTTTAGCACAAAGTTTCATTCAGTTTTTGATTCCTAAATAAATACACATAAAAGTTAAGAACTGATATATTTATGTATTTCACATTCAGAAGGAAAACTTTACTCTCTCTTATAGGTGAAAATAAACTTGACTGTATGGTGTCCTATATACTTAAAATATTTTTATCGACTTTATGTACTTGAAATATAAGGAATGTAAAAAAATATAAGAAATTTAAAAATATAAGAAATTGAGCACCTGATTAAATTACATAAAAAATTTTTGTATAACGTGAAGAGAAGCAAAAGAAGAGGTAGTGAGCAAATGATACTATCACTTTGAAAAATTTAATTCAGAATGGATAGCTCTATACTATCTTAAATTTATCTTAATAAAAAGAAAAATTAAGGAACAATGCAAAATTCAAATGAAAAAGACGCATAAGGACATGTTAACACAGAATACTTCCCCTCTGCAGAAGTTTTATCTGTGTGCCGCAATGCTGAACACTGAGAAAGGCAACGCACGATTATTAGGGGTGTGCGGGTACCCGAAATTTTAGGTTCGGTTCGGGATCACACAAAGTCGGGCGGGCTCGGATGGGTAGCCCAACGATTTTGAGTAGCCCGATGATTTCGAGATGATCGAGTTGGAAAAAGTTCAAGGACATATCTAACTGTCTCCCAATATTATCCAATGTATTTCGCATTAATAAATATACTTCTGAAATTAACTTAGGAGGACTTAAACTAAGATTCACTTTTATTTTTCTTAGAATAATGCGTTTGTCTTGGTCGTTAAGTTTACGTGGCCGACCTTTCTGAGGAATTGATTCAATTCGATCTTCATCATTGTATCTCCGTACAATATCAGCCACGGTACTCTTTTACTTAATTTTGAAAGATGACCGATTTCTCGATACGTTTTTCCTTTTTCTCGGTGAAAAATAACTAATTGTCATACGTCAATAAATCGAAAGACGAGTTAAAAGAACGATTAATCGAAGCACGGAAGAATATTCTGGAATAATTACTGAAAATATGCCTAGACGTCTGCGATAATTGAAGTTAAAAGCTACCCAACAAAATATTAATTATTGTTTATGTTAATAATTTTCAGATTTAAATATTATAGTTCTTCAAATGTCCGAATATTTATGCCACACTATATTTCGACATAAGTCAATTTATTGTTTGATATTAAGAAAAGTATGTGCAATAAATAAATAAAATTTATGTTACTATAAACTATAATGAATGTTCTAATATATTATTAAAAAATCAATCCAAACTTACTATTATAAACAATCGAAGTCCACAACAATATTTTGAATAGCTTGATGTTCGAATATTAATAAGAGTTACTGTACGTAGAAAATGAAAAATGTGTTTTCGTCAGTAAAGCGATACCATATCGGTATATACCAGTATTAAAACCGGTATATTATTACGATAATATAAAAGCCAATACTGATATAATACCTAAAGCTGAAAATATTTCGGTTTTCAGTCTCTTCGGTTTAGAAATATGACATCCATGAAAACCACTATAGTGACGTTCAAAAAGGTAACATACCCGAAAGCCTCTATAGTAGCGTTCAGTAGCTAAAAGTTATTGAAAAATTTGTATTTGCGATTGAGAGGCAGAACTTAATCATTAGTGAAGAATTAGTAAATCTATATAATGATTCTCTAGGATATGGAAAAATTTTGGCCAGTCAGTACAATTCGATTTAAACTTAATAGACATTTTGTCGTAATAATTATTATCTACCTTATATTAAAACAAATAGGAAAGTGATCAGAACCCTAGGTCTCATCATAAAACAACAGTATCAATTTTGTGAAAAATATTCAAAGTAGAGAATAAGAGATCCACATTGAATTTAAAATTTTTGTTAATATATGTGTAAGAGTTATCATTGTGTATTAGATCAGCGGTTACCAAGGTATTATGAAATCTTCTACGATTGCTATTTGTATATTTACAATTCCAATTAGGATGATGAGCATTAAAGTCTGCTCAGTTGCGTTTAATGTCAATATTTTGAACAATTAGATCCCACTGATCTTGTGTGAGAGTGAGGCCTGGAGCTTATAGCAGACAAGTATATGCAGTTCTGGCTTTACATTACTTAAACAAAGACCACATAACTCAACTGAGATGTCAGGAAATTTGATGTTAATAACTTGCCTAAAAACCACGTTGTCATGGATAAGAAATTCCACCACCTTTGAATGGGTTCCATTTTTCCTGAACTCTATGAATCCTGGAAAGTTAAAGTTGTCCTTGTAAGTCAATCACGTTTCAAAGATGAGGATGTCATATAATAATTAATTAAGATGGACTGAATTTTCAGGCTTAGAACAAAAACTTCTTGAATTCCAGAAGAAAAACAAAACCGCAACGATGTAGTAGTTATTTTCATAAATAATTTTAATCTAATTGGAGTCTTCTTTTAAAAGAGAGAATTCCTTACTCACAGCATCTTTTGGATAGGAATTGTTGAGGCATTTGACAATTCTTGCGGATTTTTATCTTACACTCTGTAAAGAAGAAGAAAACATCTTTATTAGAGATGGTGTGGTTTAACACCGCTTCCACGATTATTGTATGTGTACAGTAGGAACTGTAGACAACTTTAAAGTTCACTGGATGGTTTTAAGTGGAATCCCAGATGTAGCCCTTGGCAGGCAGCAGTAGCAAAGAGATTTCTTCTAGCAAAATCTCTGCTCTATTAGCCATTTTGCATTTCTTAATTTCTTTGGTGTGAACAACTGCTTTACGTCTACTATCATGTTTGATAGCATTCAAATTACTAAGAGTTGGAGAACTGGAATCATTAAGCTGGCTCTTGATGCATTTTGAAGACAAGCTTCCAGTTTATATATCTAGGATAACAATGTAGTAGAAATCTGGAATGGGGATAAGACACAAAAAGATTTTGGCTGTTCAGATCATTAACTATTTCATTGTAACATGAACTAAAGCTATGTAAAAGCAGTGGCTGGGACTCAAAGTCTTTGCAGAATTTAGTAGCATGACTCTGTTTCTCTGCATAAGAAGCAGGCTACTTTTTCTGCTGATATATATATCCAATAAGATGTATTATCATAATTTATTTTGATAGATTTAGGTATGTTTGGAATATCTTTGGATTGGATATATCTGACAACAAAAACTCAAGATGTTTGTGTATCCTGAATCATTGAAGCCTGCATCAATGAAGATGATCTGGGAGATGGGTCTAATATTTCATCTAGCAAATTCTTTAAGAATGACTGTGAGTGCAGAATTATATGACATACGTTGGATAATATTAATCGTTTGAATTTAAAAATAAATGATTGAATTTTCAGGGAGTTAGATTTGATCTTTACTTGCGTATCCTGTCAGCCTTGTGCTTACTATCCCAGTATAAGCAAACATAGCTTTGGAAAATTCTGGTTGTAAATCTGGCGTTCGACAAGTCAGTTTGCTAACTTCAACAATGAATTCTTGAATTAAAACACTTTTGATGGAGTTTAATATGATTGCTTGTTCTTGTATATGGAATTGTGATTGTTGAGCAGTTTGAGCGTATGAAACCTTGGAAGAAACATTCTGAAAGGGGAAATCCACGATTTAAGGTTAAGTACGTTAAAGTTAAGCACCCATGTAATCAGAAACATTCAAAAAAGGACAACACTAGAAGCAAATTTTGCTTCTAATAAGGCACAAAGAAACACAAAGAAACAAAAAATATTCGCAAAAGTACTCTTTAATACTTTTAGTACTTTTCGCCTGTGCTACACTATTTAGTAATGACGAAATTTGAAAATACTTATTAATACATTTTGAATCGTAAATAAAATATACAACGAAAACTAAGAGTTTTAAACGTACGACACAATTTCAAAACTTGACAAGTTTTTCTTTTCAATTAGGGTTATTTTGCAATTTGTGCAAACCGTCATGTTTTAGACACGCTGACGCCATCTGTACGTTTATGGTACTAATTATTTTATAAAAATTTTTATTTGTGCTTTTTGCGATTAAAGTTTTTGGTGAATGTAATCGATGTTATAATCGATATATATACATAATAAATACAAATTATTGTAATAATTGTAAATAATTAATAGCTGTTAATAATTTTTATTTTATTTTATGCAGAGGATTGGACGTATCAAATAAATATTTCTATACTATATTTCTTTTTTAAGAATTTCTCATGAATTTTATGTATTTGATTTAGACCAGAGTTTTTTATTTTTTATTCCAAGTGATCATTTCACACGAAACCCGTACATATTGGATTTAAAATAATTAAAGATTACAGCGCCACTACACGGTGAAATGTACAATACACTTCCTACGATTCTCGAACGTAATCGATATTTCTCACGATCGACTTTTAAGCGGGAAGCATGGCGGAAATGAGCACATCTCACTTGTAAAGGAGGAAGTGTTATCCAGAAAGAAGTGTCATCCACAAGTTCTGAAATAAAAATTTAAATCAATAGTTGTTAAATTTGTGCCTATATTGTAAATTTTTAAGATAAAATATGCATTCTCTTCATCTCAAGGTAAATTTTGACCCAATAATTATTACACATAATTTTCAACAGTTAAAGAAATAATAGCATATAAACATTTAAACAGAAGATACCATGCTAAAAATTATTTATAATTTTATACCAAAACTTAATTTCAATTCTAACCAGTACAAATATTATAATCTTGTTATTTGACTGACTTTTTATTATATACATATATATATATATATATATATATATATATATATATATATATATATATATATATATATATATATAATTATATACATATATATATATATATAATTTGTGTGTGTGAGTACACACACACACACACACACACACGAATTTTATTATATGCTTTTACACTTCTATTATAACATTTTCTACTTATTTGTTGTTTTTTTAACTTCATACTGCGTAATTTTTAATAGTTCTAATACCAAGTTCAACAATAATTTGTTAAGAATGTATTCCATAATTAAAATAATAATTATTAAATATTATAAAATAATATTTAATAGTTAAAATAATAATTTTACTGCGTAATATAATAAAATTTTTCGATGGCGTTGCTTTTTCGACATTTTTCTACTTTCATTTATATCTCATTAATAGTATCATTTAATTAATACGCGTGTGTTTAACTATTTATTAAACATTGCGATAACTAAGTAGTGTAGTACTTGGAAGGTGCTCGTATTTGTCTTTATTTGATTTGTTCTGACTATTCATTTCTCTTTGTACAGGTTATTCCTTAATTGTAAAAATAGCACAGAACACATAAATGCCGTCAGATCATTAATGGACAATTTGATGAACTTTCACGGAAATTTGGCAATATTTTATTCATTTTAGGTGATATTTGGTATACAATTCATACATATTTTTGAGTTACTATTCACAATACGTAATTTTGTAATTGTTTGGAACACAAAGATAAAAATAGAAAAGATTAAATTAATTAATATTTTATTTGGAATTTTATTTATAGATTTTATTATTATTTTTTATTACAATTTTACTTATAGCTTAACGGTATACACATTATTTATTTTATTATTATAGATCAGATTAACGGTATAGATATACTTTCAAATTGATGTATATTCTTGTATCAAATTGAAAGTTTTTGTGCTTTACTATATTATATGTATTTTACTATACTGTACTTGCTTTTTTCAAACGTTGACACGCAATTGAAACGAATCAAGCAAGATTTCACACGCATTTTTCGTGATATTGTCATTCTTAAATATATTTAGCTGTGAAATTTTAATTTGTGCAAATATTTTCGTATATTTATAACACGTGACAAGGTATATTACTAATGTGCATAGTTTCTATTCCTGGTAAGGAACATTCAGAATACAATTTGAGAATACAATCATTGTCTTTCATTTACAGTATTCAGTATTGAGAAATACTTTATAATTTACAACTAATGTCTTTAATACATATTCATGTTCTTTAACATAGATCTTTAATACATATTCATAATTATTTTCTAGAAAAATTGCAGCATTTCCTAAATAAAGTGTTTCCTCCGTGCTCTCCTTATTAATCAGTTTTATTTCAATTTTTCAGAAAATTTTTGTGACCGCGTGTAATGCGGTCGATTAATTCATTCAAATTATAATTCGCGAAATTAGAGTCAGTGACGTAATTGTGTTGATAGTCTTTTATTTTTCTTTTTTTGTATCTTTTCTTATTCAACATTCTTTTTCGGTATATTAAAGTCAGTACTCAAAAGGATAAGGCCCCTTCTGGCCTCTCCTCAAGATCGTAAGTAGTTTTATATGTTATACTTTAATTTAATCAATTTTTCAAATTTAACAGCAAAGTATAATATTTGACGTTTAACAACAAAGTATAATATTTGACGGTATCCTCTAAGAATCTTATGATGCTTCAGAAACAAAGAATGTAAGTAGTTCAACACATTGTACTTGAATTAATTCTCTATAGTTCACTTTTCATTGATGTTAAATATAAATTTAAAATTACAACTGTGAAATAAAAAAATTTCAAATTATCAGAATCCCAATTTTTATTATTATGAAAATTTAAATTTTCATAAATAACACTATGTCTTTAGGCCTTTAGAAATTTTTCATAGCGTTCATTTTCACCATGGGTTGATATTTGCTTGACGAGGATCTTCACGACCAGTGAATGTTTGTTAAAACGACCTGTTTTGCCATTTTTTTAAATATAGGGCGATTGGTTAGGATAGGTAGCTTACTTTCTGGTATGCCTGTATTTAATTATAAGTATTTAGAGTCAGGCAGGTTGGCACAGTCTCTAGTCACGGGTTTCCTTTTCGCGTGTCCTGTTTCAGGAAATCTAATTTGAAAAATCGACAGTGAAATTGGTACAAATGGCATACCACTCGTTTCTAACTTTACTCTTCGATTTTTCGAATTTAGTATCGTGATCGCGGATATGTCGCGAGTAGGCCCCGAAACGAACGTTTATATGTGTTGCTCGAGCACGCACGTGCGAACAGATAACGATTACAATGATTTTTAGTCGTTCATGTGTATTGATCAACTTTCGCGATTTATATTATTATTTGACCTTAATTTTTTAGTTTGCAGTTAAAAGGACTCGAGCCAGATGTAAGTTTCAGCAGGCATTGCGTTCGAAGGAAAAAGAGGCTAAAAGCCGAAGAGACTCAGCAAACTGCCACGAAGAGGGTCACAACAAATGGCTTTTCATCCTCTGGATTATTTGAATGATTCCAGAGCTCATTCTCGTTATTACTTTCTCACTATGCTCTTTTGGTTGTATTTTTTTTTTTTTTCATCATCATTCATCATCATTTTGGGCAAATCGCGATTTTTCTTGTTAGTGTTGCGAAAAATTGATTACGGGTTGAATTAGAGTTGCGGAATGGTTTGGAGTCTGTAGTGTTGCGAGATTGATTATGATTTGAATTAAAGTTGCAAAGAAATGATAATTGTGTTTGCTTTAGAGTCGCGAATTATGATACCACGATTTTTTTTTTGCAATTTTGATTATTAATGTTCATAGTTCTTAGTGTTATGTAAATTTATCTTTCTGTTGTTTAAAATTATATTATAGAATCATTGCTTTTAATTAATTTTAGAATGTTAGAATATTAAAAATAATTTTTTTTTTTTTTATACAGTAGCTTTCGTATTGTTGATAATTTTCAATTTGAGTTTGCGACATTATTTCATCTCGATGTTTAATCACTTTTACATTTACTTTTGCGCCAATGAATGATCGTGTTTCTTTTTTGAAGTAGTTTTGCGTTTACGAAATGCCCAAATTCTTCCTGCTCCTGGATCACCTGATGCAGCTACAAGAGTTGTACAAAGTTGGTCATTCATCAGCAACCTCCAGCATGTTTGCATTGGGCGCAATTAGTGTTGCATATTTCTAAGTATGAGTGAATAGATTAATAGCGTCGCATACTTACTTTCAAGAGTTTTAAATATTACGAAGCACTTTTCGCGTTTGATTTTGAAAATTTCCTGTTTCACAATTAATCGCTAGTGTTGCGAAACAAGATACAGTTTGTTGCTTGGAGTTATGTCGAATCTAGATTTGACATAAATCCTTCTGGTTATTGTATTGAGGAGGAAATATTCTTTTAGCTCTTCTGATTACTGTATCGCGATTCCTTTTTCAGTGGCCCTACTGACTATTGTTTTAGATTTTCTGCTTACTGTGATAGGATTTCTTTTTCAGCCTCTTTGCCTCTGCGTTTATTACTCAAAAAAAATATATATATACATTTTTTAACTGTAACTATGTCAAATTTTATTATAAATTTAATATATTCACATGTATGAAAGTGATTTCATGTGTCATATATAAAATAAAGTGAGAAAAGTATTGCGAGAATTAAATACTTAAATATTAATACTTAATTAAAATACTTAAATACAATAAAAATTTGAAACTCCTTTTTACATAATAATTAAATTGGTTGTACTTTGTAGAATATTAGCTTGTTTTGAAATATGAGTTCGTATCCAATTTATTGTTACTGGAGTTAATAATTGGTTATCAAAGTTATTTTGTTGTCATTTTTCTTTTATTTTCTCTATTCTAAATGTTTCAGTAATAAAATAGAATTTTATAAATATTCGAATTTCGTATGCGTAAATCAAAGTTTATTTGCGATCGTTTATTTGTAATAAAAATCTTGCAATGAACACATTTGGCGTAATTCTTTCTATTCTTCGTGCTAACGAATAAATAAAAATTGAAAAATAAATCAAAATATGATTTTAATCGAATCTTCTTTCATCTTTCTATCAAATGTAAATTTTCAATTTTTGACTTATTTAGTCCAACTTAAATCCTATCACTAGAGTTCCTTGTTTTCAATTTTCAATAATTTTGAGTAAAAATATAATTTAATTCAGTTAATAAATTTAGTTAAAATAATATCTTGACTGTAACCTGATTTTGTGTGTGTGTGTGTGTGTGTGTGTAATATTTCTTCATACAGTTTTTCTTTATTTTGTCTCTTTATTTAAATCCATCTTTTTATTTAAATTATAATATTAATCCAACATATAAGTTTGTTTCATCCAAACATATAATACGTTTATTTCATCCATATGTACATATGTACATTGATACGTTAACTTATTTAGAGAGTATTACTTATAGAAAGTATACAGATATATATTAAGTGTTTAGAAGGATGGAATACGAATCAAAGAAAGTGACTGAGTGGAAGAAATTGTTACAACAAAATGATGTTTCATCCAGTTACAAGTAATAATAATTATATTTTACAGATTTTATCAATCTTTTTCAGTTTCTTAAATTTGTTTCTGGTATTCAAATTATAAAATTGACTGAAGAGGACTTCGCGGTGGTTTGACAATACTATAATGGATTTGAAAAATCATGTTTTTGGCGGCATTCAGCGCTTGACCAACTTCGTTTTACTTGATGTAGTTCCTCAACTCACCGTTGTTTAAACGTAGAGTGCGCTAAAAAAACCAGTGATGTTTTTACTATGTCGGTATTTCAAATCACTATCCACGAAAGTCCGTAAGATGCAATGTCTATTCTTATACCTCATTTGTGCTTCAACTTTTCTAATACATATATCCTAATTTGGCTATAAAATGCGCAAGTAAATATTTTTGAAATTAATTAGTACCTGAGATTTATCAATAGATGGCGCCGCCATGTCCATGTCTGTAGCGATCTCTACTTCGAAGAATTTAGATCAACGACATCTATGTTCCGTCGAGATGCGTATTTAATATAAACAATAGAGTATTTAAAAATAGCTATTAATTTTATTATCACCATGGAAATGTTTACTGCCACTTATATATATTGTAGCCATAGTAGAAAATCTTCATTCGTTATTTCGTTATTTCGTCATTTCGTCATTTAACTTTCATTATGTAATNCTTCATTAAATTATTAGTAATTGTATATTTTGTGATATTGATATTTTTATATAAACAACTAAAATCAATTACGGAGTTATTATTTATTTATAGTATTGTGATACAAATATAAATTATCATAACCGCTATATGTCCAAACATTATATTAATTTGCAAAAAAAAAAGAAAAAAAAATAATCAAGAAAAATAATTTTGTCCACTTTTTTACTTTTTACTTTCACTTTTTTAGAATTTTGTTGTTTGTTTAAGACTCAATTTTCGTTGCATGTTACATTTCAAATTGCATTAGTAATAGCTTTCAAATTTCATTTAATAGATCGAGACACTCTTAAATGGCATTTAATTTCACGCAAACAACATTGTGATTTCGTTCACAAATTATTTTGTGAACATAATCGATAGCATTACTATTGTTATAATATTATTATACAGGATGTCCCTAAAGTTTCTTTACAATTTCAAAAATTTATTACAAAGGCAAATGAAAAGACAGATAAGTGGAAATTATTACAAAATGAGACGTATATATTTAAGTTTCTTCTCCTTTATTTATCGAGTATCGTTTTGAGGTGCTTCGTGCAACTAATGGTGCCCACGTATAGGTGAATTAAATGAAGCAAATAAAACTTAAATATATACGTCTCATTTTATAATAATTTACACTTATCTGTCTTTTCATTTACCTTTGTAATAAGTTTTGAAATTGTAAAGAGACTTTATGGACAGCTTGTATACTTCATTTTCTGCATGTATACACAGTCTACATACATATTCAATCTTCTTTATTTGAGATTTAAAAAGCAGGGCTTGGCAGAAATAGATTTTTGAAATAGATAAATAGAAATAAATATTCTTATTTCCTCGAGTGAAGCAGAGTTTAGTAAGTGATACACTTGTTTGATATAGTATTTACATAGTGAAATAGTACTTCAAATATATACTTCATATTATTTCTTGTATACCAACTCATACAAATACTATTGTAATATAAATATTTCATTGAAATACGAAATAATAATATTTTCATTAATTTGTATTTCAAATAATATCGATACAAGTAAACAGTACTGAAATTTTATACTATAACAAATTTTTATTTTATTTATAAATAGTTAACAATTTTTGAAGAAATCAATTTTCACGCATTATCAATTTACTTTTTTAATTTGCTCCAAATTTTTGCACATTTTTCACACATATCATCTTTCAGACAATCTTTTGTTACAAGAAATATATTTACAAGAAATATTTGTCTATGACCTTAAGAAAATGTCGAGTAACATTTAAAAGATCTGTTTTGTTTCGAAATTCTTATTTCCGGTTTTCTATTTTCCTATATTTGCGTCCGAGTGCAAAATAGTATTTGCTCGTGATTTAAGTATCAAACGAAATACTATTTTCAAATATAGCGGTATATTTGATTTTATATTAAATAATAATAATAATATTAAATAATAATTCAAGCATTGAACGAAACAACATTTCCAAACAGTATTCGCTTACTTCAGTTCTCAGTATGTTTTGCCTCACACTAATTCAAATCTTCACCCGTTGATCCTGGTTAAAAGTAATTAAAGTATCACACAAATTCAATATCCATCCTCTGCGTGATGACAAATGTTTCTACGTGACATACAAACTCGATAAACGAACGAACCACAGTGAGACGAGAAAGAATTTATCGAGTGGAACAATACACATAAGTGATAAGAGTGGTGTTAAGTGATGACATGTTGGTTCATTGATTTTCTCCTGGCGCTGGGTCGGTTCCCTTTTTGCTAATTACTCGACGGACCAATCAGTCAGGATATTACAAGTTAATTTCGCGGTTCATGTAATTCACCTGAAAGGTCAATGCGATTTTGAACCAGTGCCTTGCCTCCCCGCCCCTTTCCCTTCACCCTCCTCTCTCCTCTTTCGTCGTCAAGAATATTTACACAGCTCGTGTATGCTTGCACGGTTGATAATCGATTATGCAATTATTGCTAGCCATTGTTGCGTTGCTTCGATATTCAAAGCGTACGAAATGCCTATTTACTTCAAAGTATATGTACTCGCTTATTATTATTAATAATTATTCGATTTTGGGGCAGAAGGTTAGTTCTAAAAATTGTTAAATTGTTATTAAACAGATGATACAAAATCTTTTGTATATACATTCCTCCGTAGTGCTTTTATCAAAATATATAAGTAACATAAATTAAACTTTTTGCAATATATTTTGTGTTATAACATTCAAACGGGTCAAAATGATGGCACATTTCGTGAAAAACAATGGACAGAAACAAAAGAAATGAGTTTTATAAGTTGTTTAATGCTCAGTATGACTTATTTAGTTTTTCTTTTATATAGTTTTTAAATGATATTTGGCCTAATTCTTCCTACTTCACAACATATTGTTTTTAATTCATTAATATTTGCGAATTATTTTCTATTCTGGTATCTTCTATTTTATTTTGGTCTTCGCTAAATTCCACCAACAATTTTCTATAATATTCAAATCGGGAAATTCGGATGGCCGTTCCAAAACACGAAATTTTTCATTTGCAAAGTCTTGTGTTGCTGCTTTCGCGGTATGCACAACTGCGTTATTTAACTGCCTGTTGAAAAATGTCCTCATTTCCGGGAATTCTTGTGTCGCATATTAATTTATTCGTCAATCATTTCTTTCTACTATTTAATTTTTCTCTGATAAATTTTCATCTTATAGTAACCAAATTATTCATAATAGTAGTGGAGGCCATCAGGTCCGTCTCTTTTCATGAGTAAATACGATTTTTCGCCACTTCATATATATAATTCACGATACGCAACATAAGAAAATATAGAGCGTGCTATCTTTTTATCCTCAAGTGTAGAAGCGAGTTCGATAATTTCAATAAGTTTGAGACATGTTGTCGAATTATTCTGAACAACTTTTGCTTATACATACTATCGACTGATCTCATTTTACGAAAGAAGATTTAAGCGAAATTCTCGAAAACTTGACTGTTAATGCCAAACGTCTGTATATTCGAATTTATTTCATTCTAGATTGGACTGGAGTAAAAAATTAACAGAAGATTATTCTATGTACGAAAATAGGTCTACTACATCTCAAAATTTCCCGAAAACTGCGATAAAGACTTACAAAGATTTTTTGACCCAAAAAGTAGAAGAGGCAGTCAGCATTTAACCTTCAAATTTGTGTCTTCACTCTTTTTGATCTAGAATCAAGTCTAGTACGTCAGATTACACTCAGAAATTACTCTTTGGTAATTCACTTCGATAATTTCCTACGCATAAATTCCTACGTGTATAATTCATTTTTAGATTTTCAGGCTTAGTCGTTAAAGAATTATTGGCAAGCTAATTATTTCCTTCCGATTCCAGTCGATACTTACAATTAGTTACTTTATAACTTACAGACTCATAGTCTCTGACGATTCTACCCAGAGTTGAGCATATTTTATTCGAACAACGAATAAATCTATCAAATTTATTTGTAAATAACGAATAATGATTTTATTTAAAAAATAAAATTTTATTTAACGAATGAAATTTTATTCGAATAACATTTCGAATAAATTCTTTGAATAAAATTTTATTCAAAATATTTACTGAAATAATGTAAAGAAAAAGAGTCAGGAGTCCTTTTTTCACAATTTTGATTTATTTAATAAATTTGCTTTTAGTAGAATTTTTTGTTCGAACATTTTGTCGGTTAATTTGTTTGCTTCAGGGAAGTTTGTTATCGTTGCAAATGAAGAAAGTGTGAAAAAAGGCTCCTGATTCTTTTTCTTTACATTATTTCAGTAAATATTTTGAAGAAAATTTTATTCGAAGAATTTATTCGAAATATTATACGAATTTTATTCTGCCAAACTAGTTTGTCGAATTATTGCACATTTATTTTTTGGAATTCAACGAGAATTCTGACCGTGGCATCAGCGTGAAAAAGCGAGAAAAAAATGGTTTGTTAACAATTAGATATAAGACTGGTTTCTGCTCTCGAATGTTTTTTAATGTAATATGTCTAAATCTTCATTATATTAAAAATGGCATTTTCTCTCGTCAATAGCTGATAAATATAAATAAACAAATTGTTATTTTTCACGAATGAAATATAGGCAATGTTTTATATCATTACATATGTAAAAATTTCTATAATATATTTAATTTGGATATTTAAGAAACAATGAAAAGCAATTACGTCTCAAGCAAACATATATGGGAATATAAAGCATAAAAAGGCTCAATAGATGAAAGTTTAAGACCAGTAACGAGTATCGTAAACTTTTGCAACTGTTAGACGAAAGTTAACTAAATCGAATCTACGTGCTTCGTTTGTCGAGTAGCAACATTTCGCTTGAGAGAGCTTTCTCCCTCTTTCTCCCGTTTTCTTGCAATAAAATGTTGCATAAGGGAATTTAAACACGTTCCATTAAATATTACGCAAATTACGATATTTTGGATTTCTGCAGTGGCATAAATTGAAATACAAATTGAACAGGTCAAAATATAAAAAATGCACACCTATAATTTTCTTTTCTTCAATAAAATACCAACGCAACAATTTCAATATAGATGTAGGTTGTCCCCAACTTTTCCGGCAAAATTGCAAGAGCATAATTTTCAAGTGACACTGAAGAAAAGAATGAAATTTGTGAATATTCTGCTGCAAAATTAAGTAAACATTGATTAATTATAATTTCTGTCAAAAATAGGATATTTATCTAAGTCGCTGATGACCACGTTTTCAACTTTTAAAAAATTTGAAAAGAAATCCGAGATATTTATCAAAGTCTCTATTTTAACACACAATCGGTCATTGAATCAAATACTTGAAGGAACAATTAGCAAAAATAAAAATCCATTTCAAAGAAACTGAAGAATGAAGACCGAAGACACTCATAATAAATTTCTACTCATAATAAACTTTTATTTCGTTCACTGTCCCGTGCATCAGTTCTTTTCTGCTGTATCCCGTATATAATGCAATATACGATGTCTTTATACATCTTTTATCTCGTTTTTCACGCACAATACAACAGTGTTGAATGAATTTCATTCAAGAAATATTGTAAAATAAAACTTAATTTAAAATATCACATTTATTTTCTGCAAATTACAAGACACTCGAGATCCGGTCAGTGTTAATTGCATTGCTTAAACAAATGTGGTAAAAACAATATTTTATCGACGTACAATAGTCTAATCGAATTAACTAATTTTAAAGTTTAATACAATTATCTCAGTATTAAATTTCATTTTGTTGTTCGACATGAACATTGTGACTCCAACGGTATTACAATATATATGATTTATTGTAGAAGTTTTATTATAAAAATTTATTATAAATATTTATTAAAGCTTATTAACTTTAGCATAATACATAAATGTGTATAAATGAAAGTTAGATGAAATTGGACGTATAAAGGTCCATTTATATTACACGAGCCAAGTGTTGGTAGTGTTTTATCATTGCTTTCTTCGTTAGAATGTATAATTTTCATCAAAATGAATATTGGTCGTTATAACGAAAGAAATCGAGCGTTCAAAGTGTCGACATATTCTTTTATTTTCAACCAAAGATTTAGGTGCGGCACTGCGAGGAAAAGAACCACGAAAAGGAGACAAAAAACGAAGAAATCCACCTAATTTGGATCAGTTGTAAAACGCAAGGAAAACTCTTTCTGTGCAAACAATCACTGGATCGTGATACAAAATTGTTCGTTTGATTTTAGACGAGGACCAAACGAACTCTGAAAATTCGAATCGAGTACATTTGCCAATTGGACCAGAGACGACGATATAACAATAAATGATCTCGTTCGTTGTAAATACAACTCAGTGAATTCGTCTTAATAAATAACATCGTGCTATAGAAAATAAAATATGCGAATGGTATCATTTAAGAAAATAAATTTGACTTCGAAATTTCGAAACGGATGGTTGGCAAAAAATAATTTGTAAAAATATTTTGATAAGTCCAATCTTTTACAAAACCGTTTGCGGAATAAAGGTGATTAACATATTTCTAATTATGTTGCCGAATAAAGGTGATTAACATATTTCTAAATATGTTGCGGAATAAAGGTGATTAATATATTTCTAAATAAAAAAAAACGTGGTATCTAATTATGTTATTCATAAAAATATCATATTTTAATCAATTTTTTTCTAATAAATTTAAACAACCTTCTATTTTTATTTCTAATAAATATAAATAATCTTTCAAGGTAGTATTCTGGTAATTCGGCTTGAAAAAATCGACTTCTTTGGGATTTTCTTCTAAGGATATCATGATACATTTTGGTATGCAGTTTTCGCACACAGATTTATTCATACTTTTAAAGAGTATCTACAATTTTTTTTTTTAACGAAATTAATGAAAGTTGTGGAAATATAGCCTTAGGTAAAGCATGTTTTTAAAAACGGGTTCGAATGGCTGACGTGATTCTGGTCCACCTGGTTATTTGAAACTGAAAAACCAAAATACATCTTAATTAGCATAAATATGGCTATCACATGAACCACAGAAACAGCGAAATTTCGAAAATTTAAAAAATGGCAGCATTTTGAAGTTTAAATATCGATTTTTCTTGTGCCTTTCGTCTTTTGGGTGGTAAAAACGAAAAAAGAAAAAAAAATAGAAAAAGACATCAGATTTTGAAATCCGTGGTTCATGCGATAAATGTACATCCGGTGAAGATCTCCTCCAAATTTCAAATCAATTGGTCAACTAAAACGTGAGATATCCCGTCAGCCATATTTTTAAAAAATATGAATTTGAGAGAAACACATTTGAAGTTTTTGTTACCCGTTGTACAAAAATATTCATACTTGCGATCAATCGAGCAGTACAAAATATCAAATGTTATAAAATAATAATGATAAATAAAATAAATAATAATATAAGTAATAAAATATTTTTTGAGAAAAACACATTTAAAGTTTTTGTTATCCGTTGTACAAAAATATTCATACTTACGTTACGAGCAGTACATCGCTTCCTTTAAACATCTATAACTTTCCTAATTTTACGAATTCAAACAAATCCTCTTACACAGACATTCTCGAAAGCATATACTTTGAGAAAATGTAAAAAAAAGAAATTGACCTTTCTAAGCAGGAACACCAAAATACCCTCTTAAATAAATATAAACAAAGATCAAATATATAATATAAAATATTTTATCCCAGTTTCCATCAATTGCCGTTTTAAATCGTACAAGGAACATATTATGTTCAATCCAACGAATAATTCTCGAATTAGATGTGACAACACTGTCTATATTTTTTAATTTTAATTTTCATCACTAGTGGTGCTGCTGCAGTGCAAAACTTGCCTGAATCGGTACGGCAGGACGTGACACGAAAATGGTAAAGGGAGATCTTCCTGAGAACCTCCCTAACCGTGAGGTCGAAAAAAATACATTGCACGCGAGATCTTTTCATATACTCTCGTCTGTGGTTGGGCTTTGCGTGTATATATTAATAGATAATTAGAAATAATGATAAAACATCATTGACACGTAAGTTTAACGATGCGTTCGTTCTGCTTGGCTCGTACAAATGGACCTTTATTCTGCTAAACGTCCGTTTCAAAGCGGGCTATATCCATTTCAATGAAACCATTTTTTTCTCGCGCGTTTCACGATTTTCGGCCGCTTTGACGTGTCTACGGAATACTGAAGCTAGTAACGTGGTGTGTAATTGGATGAAATTAAGCTGCGCGCAAGCAGCGAGCCGACGTCTGTCAAAAGACAAAGGCCTGACCTATTTTAAGATTTTATATACACGTCGTTGCTTTCCCAACGACGCACGAGTAATCAATATGCACTTACATTGCCGTTGCGTACCGAATGTTGTACTCGTGTCTAACGCCTCCTATTATCAAGCAATGTGACAGTGATGCAAAACGCAAGTTTCCTTGCATTAGTTTGTATATAACCAACAGCGCAAGAATTTGCTTCTGATTCAAGGATCGAACAACCAACGACTGCAGTCGAACTTTTGAAGAACAATTAGACTAAAAATTAAACATGGACGTGTTTGATAGGTAGAATGTTTTGTTTCGGCAAAATTTCATTCGGCTGATGGATAAGGAATAAAAATAAGAATTGAAGAATTTATCAGCTGCATTTACTCATAATGATATTCAGCTGTGTATTTATTCATAATATTGATAATGATTCATTCGATCTTCGAGCAAGAATCTTTTATTTTAAAATGCATCAAGTTTGGTCGACGAAATGATAGCACACATTCAAAATTATAGTACTTATTTTTTTATTAAATTGAACAAGAGATATAATACATCTCATTATTTTCCACCGTTTTTGGAAGGATATTTAGTTTTCGAATATATTCTTCAAAACGTTTTTACAATTCAAGTATTTTCAAATTGTCTATTCCTTTCATAAACCGCATTCACTAATTTACCACGGTTTTCATAGTTACATAGGTTTTTGATTATTTTCAATTAATTCAAATCGGGGGGTGCAAATTGGTCGATTTAAAGCTGAGATATACATTTTATCTTTCTGACAAAAAGTATTTTCTCCCAACTTTGACGGTCATGCTGGAAGATTAAATTTTTGATAGAAATATATATTGCATACTCGTTAATTTGAGCTGCCAAATACTATTAAAGCACATCTGTCGCAGCCCTTTCCCAAAAACAAGACGAAACAGCAAAATTTTCAAACTTTGCGTGCTGCACTACCAATTACTCATAGTGAACATTTTTTGTCACACACACATATAGAGTGCCGAATAACATGTAAAAGCAGATGCGAGAAAATTTCTTATGAAATAATAAGAAACGAAATACAGAATAAAATTTCTTCGTTCTTGGCTCAGTTTTCGAGAAAATCAAGTTTGAATATCATGTATATTCTTGTTGTTGTTGGTTTTTTTTAAATTAATATGACATCTCGGTCATTAGCAACGTACGGATCGGTTGTTTTAGAATTTTGTAGAAGAGACAGGTGTTTTTCAGAAATGCGATTGTGTTTTCTATATGGTCCTTACAAGTGAGAGCTGTTTCTGTTGGTTTTATGTTGCAACTTTTATGTTCCGACTTGCTCAATTTTTTTGCACTCGTGTAAGAAATGTTTGGCTGTTAGAGGTGTGTTACATGGTGCGCAGTAAGGTGGTTCTGATTTTTCGAGGATGAAATTGTGGGAAATACCAATATGGCTCGTCCTTGCTCTAGTCATTAAGATTCTTTCTCTTCTATTTTTGGTGCCGTCGGGAACTGGGTTGTAGAAGTCCTCTGATGGACCGAGTGGATTTGGTCTTTTTGTTAAGGTCCAAATTCTGTTCCAGTCTTCTTTTATTGTTACCTTAAGGTGGTTTGTTAAGTCTCGATGGAGGATGCCAGTAGATCGGAGGGAGCGGCTGGAGAGTTAGCTGCTTCTTTAGCAGCGGTGTCTGCTAGCTCGTTTCCAGTGATTCCTTGATGGGATGGGATCCAAATGAAGGTTATGTTTTTGTTATTATTAATCCATTCGGTGTATTTTTTCCTGAATTTTCTGAATAATTTCGTGCTTGTTGTTTTTCAATGTAGCTGGTAGAGCCTTTATTACACTCATAGAATCTGAGAAGATGGCTACGTTGAGTGAACTATTTATGCTGGCCACTTCTAATGCACGTAAAATATGCTTCGCCAGTGAATATTGACGCACTTTTCAGAAGTATTACATTTTTATATATCATGGTTCCAGCAAAGTTAGGATTCGTGGAATGACGTATAATTCATGTCGTATTTATAAACATTGTTTATACGACGTCAAGCAATCAGTTCTTATTTAAACACCGCGACGATGAGTTATTCGAACAGGCGTTGATATAACTCGGATTTTGGCAGCCTCTGATGGTAATTTATCAGTAACTATTCGGTATTACAGAACGAGCGATTATATTCTAATCGTCGTATGCCAGATCGAAGAATTTTCCTTGTATTTTTCTTTCCAATCCTGCTTTCTCCTAATGTTTATAAGCACGAAACATGCTATACACCGCTCAAGAATCCATAATCTTGCCATAATGGCACATGAATTTAGCAGAATTTTCAAACTCATTTTTCTCGAAAACTCGAGCGGAGAACGAAAAAATTTTATTCTATATTTTCTCTTATATTCTTCGTCAGGAATCGTGCCCACTTTTATTATTTTATTTTTTACGTTATTTGTATTATTTTATTTATTCGCACCCTGTATACATCTCTCAGTTTTTCTGCCAGAAATCGGATCGAGATGGTCGAAGTTGATGTTTAAATAAAGAGCGCGCGATGTAGGAAAGTGAAACTTCCCAAGATTCAAAGAGCTTTTACGTTGAAGCGTAAAAAGTAGGAAATACGCTGGGAGACAGTTGGAACGATAGTCGACTAAATGAATGGTTCAATCAACGTTCAGATATTGATTAGTAGCCGGATGAGGAACGTGAGAAAAAAGACTCGGAGGAAAGTGCTGAGTGAAGCGACGGCCAAGTTATAGCGTAATAAATTAAAGAGTTTCTTTAAATGATCTTCCTGTGTTAGTAGGATAATTCATAAATTATCGCTCGTTGGCGCTATTAATAATTCGAGATTGACAGTTATAATAAGTGGAACAACTTTTGGACTTTTCATACGTATCGAAATATTACATTACGTGTAAATCAACATATGTAACTGTAATTATAAATCTATATATGTGATATTACATTACATGTAAGTCACTGTCATAATTTAAAAGGCAATAATTAAAATGAATAGATTTATAAAACAATGTTTCCGTCTAAACGGAAATCGATATTAGTTTTGACAAAAAATACCGATAATATCTCTCAAGCAATTGTAAAGAGCTATAGTTTGAATTTTCAAACTGTTTGAGTTGTTTCAATCAGTTTCCCAATGTTAATAGTCATTGGCATTTTTATTTTGGCTGTGTAGATAATTGATTTTGTACATAGTAACATAAGGAATATAATAGAAAAATAATAAGTATTAAGATTGTGAGAATATAAATGTGTATTGATTTTCGTACAAGCAAATTGTTTTGTTGTTTGATCAAACGATAACGATCTATAGTTGTATCATTTTCAATCGACAGAGTAATTTTAATCGTTCCTCGAGTAGTTTCTTCATATTTATTTTCTTGTTATTGGTACTTTGGAGAGAGTTTTCCTTGCCTCGCCAAGTAGTAATATCGATTCGGCAGACATCATTCTAGTTAGGCTAGAATTTTTATTCCGGTCTTTGCCTAATAACATATAGTATATCTTGCGTAATTCAAACAATCGTTTAATCATTTTTCTTGGACAACGTCATTAATATCAAAGTAATATAAAGCCGTCCTTGGTTCTAGTGTTTAATATTACATTAGATTGTACTACAAATATCTTTCAACAATCGGCTGTATTTTAGTTAAAAGTAAAAACTCAATTTTCAAAAAACTTACTTACATGTATTTAATGACACTCTAAATAAAATACGTTCCATTTTTTTGAAAGTACAACATTTTTCGATTTACTCCATAATGAAATAGAAATGTGACATCGAAGCAGCAAAGATTACAATTAACATGAAATCAAACTGTCAATCATTATTAAATAATGGATAATCATTGATTAATAAATATAATAAATAATAAATAAACAAATAAATAATCGAATATAATATATAATATATGATATATATTATATATTATATATAATAATAATATAATAAATAATCGAAGAAGTGATTGTATTTTTGATTATGTCATGTTATTTACAAAATTGTTCTGAAATACTTGTTCGTTTATTATTATTATTAAATAAATGTTCTAAAATATCTGTTCGTTTATTATTATTATTTAATAATTGTAATTCTAAAATATCTGTTCGATTATTATTATTAAATAATTATTATTAAATAATTGTTCTGAAATGCCTGTTCGTTTATTATTATTATTAAATAATTATTATTAAATCATTGTTTTAAAATATCTGTTCGTTTATTATTATTACTAAATAATTATTATTAAATAATTGTTCTAAAATACCTGTTCATTTATTATTATTATTAAATAGTTGCTCTAAAATACCTGTTATTTATGAGAAATATTCTTACAACTATTATTGCTGTGGGAACGATTGAATAATTTCCAAGTTTCGAAAAACTTCAATTCTCCATCCACATAAAATTTTGAGAGGAGAAAGGGAGGTCCCGAAATATAAGATTTTAATTTCTGGTATTTATTTTTAGTTCCTAGGATATTAATCAAACTTTCGGTACAACGCATAATCGTATTATCAATTCCACGTTTCGTAAGTTATGTCGATATTTCGACATTCAAAATTATTTAAACCTTTCGGTTCATGGAGGAAAATCCCTTCTAGTCCTCTAATTTGAAAAATATACCTGAACGTTACTTTTTGATACAATTACAATATTTAATTCACTAAAATCTTCATACAAGAATGAAAAAAAAACATTTTTTTTCCGCGTTCTTCCAAGCAAATTGTATCGATTTGAATTTACACAATTTTGCGATCCTTCTTATTCTTTTGTTTTGTAAATTTTTTGTTACATTGAGGAGCTTGTCACTATTAATCTCATCAAAATCTGTGTAAAATCTCGAGCAAATAGTATAATTTTCATCAGTTTTCTTTTCTCACAATCAGTATTATTTAATTATTCAAATGTATTATTTTAGCCATGTACAATGTAATTTTAATGTTTACTATATGTTTGAAGATATGAAAAAGTTTCAATTTGAATGACAACGAAGGAATAAGAATTTATAGCTTTGCTTTGTGTCATATAAAACCCAGTTTCCATACAAGAGTAGAGGTATCTTTAATTTTTAATTAGAAAAAAAGTTTGTTGGAAATTTTATATATTGCAACACATAGCTAACTGCAAATTTTCGTTTGGGACATCTTTTTATCAAATCATGTATTGTATAATTTTCAGTATACAAAAATACAGATTATTGTTTTGTAATGGAAAGAAATTAATCACTCAATCAACTAGAACTACCGACGATTAGAATGTGAAATTTCTATCAGAGATGTTAAAGTAAAAAAAAAAAAGGAGAAACTTTATAATACAATAGGCTGTCTATGTTTTTATTTAAATATTTTACTAATAATTATTTAAATCTCGAACAATTATCTTACATTTATAACATATTTAAAAAGAATCATAAATTGATCAGTATTTTGATATTTAGTGAAAAAGGGTATAAGTGATTATTGATTTATTTGAATAATTACATTCAGTACGAAAGAAATCAATTACTGTTTAATTCAGCTGCAATAAAAAAAGTGTCTTTGAAATTGCTAAAGTAGAAGAATAAAAAATAAAAAAGAAAGAATAATATTTTTTCATTTGGAACTTCGTTTTCGCGAAAAATCTGGTCTGAAAATTTGTCAAACATATTTAAATCTGGTTAATTTTAGATTGGACAGGAGTGAGTAATGAACAGAAGATTAGCTTACATACAAAAATGGAAGAAAAACGTAGGACAAAGTTTTTGAAATTTTTAAATTTAATTTTCTCGGAAACGATGTGCCCTGTCAAAAAATTTCGGTTTACATTTTCGATTTATTTTTGCACGTAGACAAACATGACATTATTGGTCATTCACGTCTGTCCAATTCGAAATTAACTAAATTTAAGTAACGACGTCTTAAATGAAAAAGTTTCTTCTTCCTTTTCGATGCATATATTTTTTCACATAATTTAGTAGATGTCTTAATTTTAAGTTTTGTTAAATCTGTTGTACGAATATTTATCGACAATATATACGATAGATTTTACGAAATTAATTATTAAAATATACTAAACTAATGTCTACGTGAATATGAATATGTTAATAATTTTCAATCTCGAGATAGACTTGTTTATTATATATATATTAAATAAATAGATTTATTTGTCACATACATATTAATACATTAAAAATTATATGATTCCATTTATAAAGACTTAGTCTCCGTTTAATATCCTCTACGAGTTCACTTATTAAAAATCTATAAACGTCGGATTACGTGTCTTCGATGTTAAATAATTTTAGTTTGATACATTCTCTTCATTATTATCAATCGCCTTTTTTAAATGCATATGCGTATTCTGGTCAAGTTTGACTTTGGACAGAGCGAATTGTGAGTTAATATTTAAATCATAATTGTTGAATTTAAAAATATAACTGGCTAAATAGATAGTCAAGAGGGAAACATTCTGATTTGAGATTGTAAGAGTACCGAAACCAAGGTTTTATAAGTGAAGTACCATTTTGAAGATTCACTGAGATAATTTTTAACTCGACAACGACAACCGCCGCTTAAAATGGCAAACAAGAGCAAAAAAGCAATCGAGATGTTAAATAAACGACTGCTGTTTTATTATTATTTTGTAAGAAAGTAAGACGATTGCGAGAGGGGTGGTTGTGGGAAGGAGATTGCTCGTTCAAAGTCTATATTGTTCGCTTCGTGTTTCATTTCGTGGGCAGCATACGACCAGAAGTGGAACAACGAGCCAGTAGTGGATAGACGAAGAAACAGCGACTTATTAATCAACCTTTAAGGATCGTCTGCTGGGGGAAAAAAGGTCTGGTTGAAGGCGGAGGATGAAAACGAAGAAAATGGCATCGGGTTCTTCTTTTCTGTAGTTCTCGATTCTCAATCTGGGGAGTCGGAGTTGGGCAGTAATCAGTTACTTTATAATCGCAATAATTCCAATAAGTAGATAATCTTGATTAACTTTCGCAATTTGTTAATCAACAACTTTTCAATTACAAATACTTTTATATATTTATATCTTATATATTTTACATTATATTTATATTTTATATATTTTATATATTTTATATAATTTATATATTTTATATTATATTTATATTTTATATATTTTATATATTTTATATATTTTATATAATTTATATATTTTATATTATATTTATATTTTATATATTTTATATATTTTATATATTTTATATAATTTATATATTTTATATTATATTTATATTTTATATATTTTATATATTTTATATATTTTATATAATTTATATATTTTATATTATATTTATATTTTATATATTTTATATATTTTANATTTTATATTATATTTATATTTTATATATTTTATATTATATTTATATTTTATATATTTTATATATTTTATATTATATTTATGTTTTATATATTTTATATTATATTTATATTTTATATATTTTATATTATATTTATATTTTATATATTTTATATATTTTATATTATATTTATGTTTTATATATTTTATATTATATTTATATTTTATATATTTTATATTATATTTATATTTTATATATTTTATATATTTTATATTATATTTATATTTTATATATTTTATATATTTTATATTATATTTATATTATATTTATGTTTTATATATTTTATATTATATTTATATTATATTTATGTTTTATATATTTTATATTTATATTAAAATTTATATTTTATCACGATCTACAGAGTCAGGCAGTTATTAAATGGTAATCATAGTAATCGAAATCGTTAATCGATTAATCAATTGTTAAAATGAATTAATAATCTTGCTTAATTTTTGCAATCGTGAATAATTTGTAAATTATTAAGCAATTAATTTACATGTTAACACGATCTGTTATTTTTTCACATTGCAAAACATGTTCAGGCGTATTAACAATAAGTACGGTTGTTCTATACGGTTATGCTACAATTAGTAAGTGTTACTATTGGAGTTTGTAGCTTGCAATTTTGAATAGTAGACCAAGACCAGAGAAAATATCCACTTTTTTTCTCTACATTATTATATTATTATTACATTTATAACAATTCATAATAATTTGTCAAATTTTACAATTCTCCGATACATTTTTGATACAAAAACGAGTGTGCATCGTAACGAAGAATTTCAAAATTTCGATCATTCGGCAAGTCGTACGGAAGATTGTGCCAATAACGGCTCAACAACTACACAGACAAGATTTTCAACTATAGTTGATGGAAGATTTTTTTAGTATTAAAATTATAAGATGTGTACATTCCAAAATAATGCAAATATTAATTATGTAATTTCTACAAAATACACACAGTGTTGTACCTATACAATCGTAACCAAAAGTGATCATCATCAAATTATTTTGCAATTAGTGATTATTAAATTGATCATCACATTTGATTACAATGATTTTGGTTATACATTGATTAGTGATTACTGATTATTTAATACGTGATCAATATCTTGATTCCACACTAATTAATAATTAATTTTTATTAATCGCTAGTAATTAATTTTTATTTCTGCTTAACTTTGTTCGGAATACGTGAAAAGTTTTTTTTTTGGAAATATGAATATGTATTTTAACGCGATAAATTTCACAGTTTTTGGCACGAAAAGATTGAAACATTTGGCTAAAGTTTCGTTTACATATTAAATTCAATTAAGATCCATAACGATTAATATGAAAACTGTTTTTGATAGGTTCAAACTCGGTCCATTTAATTCACAAAAATTTTATTCCACGTTCTTTGCTTATATTCGCAAATAGAACATTCTCCAGTAAATTATAATCTGTCACGTAAATTTTCAAACTCGATATTTTCGAAAATGAAATATTTAGCGAAAGAACTTTAATCTTTCTTTTTGACTCGATTTTTCACGTAGGATCATCTCTTACTCGGAAACATTGCGTGTATATTATAACTCTTCTTTGAAATCATATCAGAAGTTTTAGTAAACCAAAGAACAAAATTGTAAATCAAAGTTTTACAAATAACACGGGGATAAGAAATAAATTTAGAAAAATTTATTGAGATTGACTTGAAACAAGAGCAATTTATTAGAATAAATTTAAAACGAATCGGAGCAAATAGAAAGCTTAACATCGCTCTTACAGAAAGTAAAAGTAAAGATTGCAGAAAGTTAAAAAAAAACTGCTTGAAATGTGAAAATTTAGAGTTTCTTAGATAAAATAATGACTGCCTCATTAAAAAGATAAAAGAAAGAAATGTCCTTTGTTATTGACAAAGTTTTCCTAGAAGAAAACGGAAAAGAGAAACCGGCGCCGATATAATTGATGTTTTCAAAGGGAAATGATTACACCGATTTCTCCTTTCAGCTTTGTAATATCATTCGTTGAATGATAATTCATGCGAAATTTCTCGAGAAAGAACGACGTACTCTTTTATACAAAGTGAAAATTGCACTTTGTTTCACTGTCTTACGAGCAGAGACAATGATTATATTATTTCCCTACTGTAGTCGGTTGTAATTATATTTAATTGCCAGTAATTATTATCCTTGTCTTTGTTTGAACGCTGCTTCAGATTCGCTACATTGTTCGTGACGAAATACTTTTAATTTGCACACACGCGCGTGAAACCTATTGAATCTAACCTAATTTAAATGTTGAATTCGATCAGAGAGAAATGATTGGAAACGATCCGAATGGAAGGATCAAATATGAATTTTCATTACGTGAAAAACGCGTTTTATGTTCGAGCTGTTCAGGTTTCGTAAAATTCTCAGCGTGCAACAGTAATAACAACAACAACAACAACAAAAAACGACAAAGGACAGAGATTTTTCGCTCGTCTGCGCAACTGATTTCAAGATTCGCTTTCCTGCTGCCGCTTTTCTGTTCAATAAGTTTAAAAGAGGGACACCGGGAACGCTTTTATTGCTATGAAATCTGGGAACTATAGCGGTGGAACAAATTTCTGGCACCGAGTCCTGGATGTGGCACGCTTCTGAGATACTGTTAAACTCTTCTTTCGTTCGTTTCACGACTCGTTTCACTCCTCGTAGCCACGGCCAGTCGTTGGAGAGATATTCGATGATCGACATTCGCTTTTCTATGGATTCGACTAGCTTTCTCTGTGGAATCCACTCTTCATTTCATTACGTTCCTTCCGGGCGGGTGAATGATACTTTCAATCAGTAGAGTCAGTTTCAATCAGAGCGATTGTTTCTGTTCTCTTTAATACTGATCGTACCACGCCCGGTTTCAAAAATTCACTTTGTGGTTTGTTCATTTAACTTTATGAAAATTCTTGTCTATTACCTGATTAATCAGTTTTCAATTTCTCCCTTCTTTTTTTGCTGGTTTCTTTCACTGAGAAAAATTTATCGTTTGACTTATCGGTTGATAGGTTGTTTACTTGGAAGCCTAGCTCTGAACTCAACTAAGATCTGCACATTTTAAATGCGCTAGTAGCGACAAAATTTCTAGAAAAAAAAAAAGAATGACATTAGTTGGAAATATTCAAAGTAACGAGAGAATATTACCAAATCTTGCAAAAGCAAGAAAGCAAGATGTTTCTCGACGTTAGGTTACAAATCAAATGACTGTACTCTGACAATTTATGAGACCAAATTAAGGAGAAAAGGATACCAGGTTCGAAGCATAAATATGTAAAAATTCAAAATAAAACATAGCGCATATCTGAATAACGTACTACAATAATAATAAAATCGACGTCGTTCTGAGTGATCAAAGTACATTGTGATTGGCGAGAAAGTTTTGTGCATTATTTGTTACAATAAATCACTAATTCGATAAGTATTGATCGTAGTTTAGTATTTAACGTGACTCTTGCAAATTTTATTTATACGGCTATATTTTCTTGAACAATAATTATATTTGGAATCATAGTTTTTGATACGTTGTTAATGTTAATTATTGATATTTATTAATTTCTGATTGTAGGTTAGGTTTAGGTTTAGGTTAGGTTTAAGTTGACTGACTTCAAAAAATACATAAATTGAAACGTTTGAAGGTTATTCTTCTCACCATGTTGATTTAATTCGAATTTCAATTTAATACGACAGTACAATAATTTATGGTCTTTTTTTTTTACTCTTCAAGAAAATATTCGAACTAAAATTCTCAGGTTCCTGAATTGAATGTAATTTCAAGTCTTAACAAACACGTTATTGTCACCCATTCATGCTGATTGTCATTTTTTATTGAAATTTTCATTTCTTTGCCTTCAAGATCATCATGGTATACTAGGTCGTTGAATTCTAGATACGAGCTACAATACTATCAAGTTAAAAATATGAAGTACCTTTTAAAAAAACGAAAGCGACCTTGACAATTATTGAAAAAAAATTTTTTTGAAATTTTTGTTGAACTCTATAGTCAATTGAAAATTGATCAACTTTTGTTGAAAACATTTTTTTGTCAGATTATCGCAAATACTTAAAAAGTGTTACATGGGTCACCCTGTATATATGTACATATGTACGTACATGTTCCTGTATTCCTATATATCAGTTACGTATATAATTTTGATCTTAAGAAATTTAGAATTGTCTTTTCTTTTAGAGAGAATGTCAAGTCTTGCGCATTTTTCAGGAAATGAAAATTTATTTCTCAATACAAAACGTTACAATTTTAGATTTTCTCATGTATGTATAATGTTAAATGCAGAGAAATTGCCTGCATTTTACATTGTTATATTTATAACACACAGTCGTGAACAATCCAGTTCACTTTTAAAGCATGAAGCCTCCTTTGACAAGCCTACGTCAGTTTTTTCCAAACACGTTTTGTTCTTGAAAATTGTGAAAATTCAGCCTCTGAAAATATTGAAACATTTTTTTTTATGATTAAATCCTAATTTTTTTATGAAGATTGAAGTTTTCTTCTTCTAGTGATCTCTTAAAACTTGCAATTCTTCTTCTGGCCATTTTATTGAATTTAACATTAAGGTTAAATAGCAAAATATAATTTTTAACTTTGATATTCAAGTTTCGATAAAATGGCAGAAAGAAATTTTTTAAGGAAAAAATAGTTTTCCTTAAAAAAAAAGTTTTAAGTAATTAATATTCGTTATTAAATTAAGGAATTATTAAAATTGACGAATTTATATAAAAAACTAAAAAAAGTTTTAAGGAATTTGTATAAAGAGAAGACTTCAATTTTTAAGATTATAGCAGATTTAGTCATGAAAAAGAAATTTTTGAATGCGTTTAAATTTTTACAGTTTTCGACAACAAAGATTGTCCTTGCTGCAAAAACATCTTTGGAAAAAAGAAACTCAAGATTGCCAAAGTAGAGGCTTTATGTTTTAAAATGAGACCAATTAGATTATTATACGATTTTATTAAAGTTTACAATATTGATTTTTAGAAAATATCGTTTTACGGACTACTCTTTGGTAAATTTTCCATATCTTTCATAATAGTGTACAATATAATTATGATTGTTGTAATAAAAACAAACTAAACAACAAGGTAAATGGAATACAACAGCTGTTATGTCACAGATACGCGTATGCCGGCAAAAGTTTGCTATAGTACCGACAAATTTATTCAAATATCTCGACAATTATTCATAAACCTACAAAAACATAACTTTGCAAAATATCCCCGAAATGATACGTTTGGGCAAAAAATTTTGCTTCTTAGATGTTGTAAAGTAACATGAAAGTTATTTAAAATTGTGTTGTAAAATAGCATGATAGTTTGGAATGATTATTGCCATGCCAACTTTTATTTCCTATGTTTTCTATGACCTGTTATTAACGTGTGCAATAAAATTCTTTTCATTTCACAGAAATTTAACGAAAGAAATAATTATACAAATTTTTAATACTTAATTTAAAAAATTGAAGAATACTTTTTGCAATTTTGATCTTTGGTCAAAAATTTCTCAAAATTAATATTCTCCCTTATTTCCTCGGACTCTTCTTATTAGATTGTTTAAAAAATTGTAGCATACACCTTCATTCAAAAATCTTGGATCACTTTCATTTTTAATATTCAGTCAATAAGTAATCCTTATCGTGAATTATCGTGTATACAATAGAATATAATACAATAGATATGCAATACATAATAGTATAATAACACAAAGATAATAACACATAATAATATACTAACAGAAAGAAAAATAATGTGCTATATTGTTTTTATTTTATATTTGATATTTATAGTATACATATGTAATGCACATTTTATTTATAGTATATTATATCTTTTACTATTAAATATAGTGTAGTATATTTATTTATAGTATAGTATATAGTATATTTTATTTATAGTATATTATAATATAGTATATTTTATCTTTTACTATTAAATATAGTGTAGTATATTTATATATATTATAGTGTATAGTATATTTTATTTATGGTATATTATAATATAGTATGTTTTATCTTTTACTATTAAATATAGTGTAATATATTTATTTATAGTATAGTATAAATATTTATATTTATAGTGTACATATTTAGTTGAAAATATCTTTCATAATCATTATATTTAATTGTATTGTATGTATCATGCTTACTCTAAATACAACAATTTACATTGCATATTGCATATTGCGTATATAATTTATACTTTTCAACTGTGTAAATATTGTAGTTGTTTTACATAATTTATTAATTTATAATTCATATTTATTGTACTATTTTCATTATATAAATGTAGTATTTTTCCCAAGATTTCTGAACGAGGGTGTAAATTCAATAAACTTCTAGGTATTTATGTCGATCATTAGGTGACATCACTATAGGAGCGGCCGTCTTGACTTGATGCATCGTGTAATCACGTGTTGTCATCTTCGCATGTTTCATGTGTATCTTTCTGTGGTGACTGTCGTCACAGCGATTGCAACATAAGGGATGATGGATTTATATTACTCCAGCTAATGATCGTAATTGATACTAATGAACAAACAAATGATCAGATAATTTAATATAAACTGTTAGGTTGTGTAATAAATTCGTTTCTTGGTTTTTGAGGATATTAAAACTATGCATTGTAGAAAATCCAGTGGACAATATACATGATTTATTCACGTTGAACAAAGGAACATGTGGTATCGATAAATTCTGCTTACAATTGTAAATAATAGAAAAATGTGAAATTGAAAATGTGTTACACAATATTTAAAATATTAAAAGATTTAAATTAAATTAAATATTTGTTATTGCAGAAAATGTTGAACTTGAGTTTGTTAAAATATTCACTGTACTATATCGACACTGGAATGTTGATCATTTCAACGGAAGAGAGATGTTTTTTACGAGTAATAATTATATAATTCAAAGAATGAAAAAAAAGATATATATATATATATATATATATATATATATATACAAAATATACATATAATACAGATATAATTTTTTCATAAAAAAAGAGACTTTCAAAGTTACTTAATTCATTTGTAAAGAATAATCAATTGTGCAATACGCGTTAATTTCATCATTGATGAAATTGACGAAATCTAATAATAATCTAACAATTACACCAAGGTAGCCCATATTTTCAAGACCACGTTCTGAAATATAAAGAATTGTGTCTTTCCCTTGAATGTCAAAATTTTCAATGAAAATTATTTTGTTCAGCTCTTGTTAATTCCATATTATAAAATAAACATGATAAGGATGTGCATTCATGTGTTAGCTTCTCAAAATCTCCAACAGAATCGTCGATAATTCCAAAATAAAAGTGGAGGTCAATAATTTAAACCACCTACTCTATACATTCATTCGAGTGGATGATTCTTTGGCTCTATAACTTTCAGTTCGGTACCAAATCGGTATCGAATCGCAGTCGACTCTGTGCCCTGACAGTTTGATTATGGGAATAATTCAAATACATATGTACGTTATTGTATACGTTTTCACACGACGGAAGATAAAATTTTTGCGACAATGTGTCTTCTTTCAGTTTCGTCAAATTTACTTTCATCTTTCATTTTCAACATTTTTCTCACGTACGTACGCTGTGTATAATTTGTATGTAATTAATATATAGCTGTTAATAGGTCAGGACAGTGTGAAAAATTTTCAAAAAATCGATTTTTTTTGTTTAAATAGTTTGAAGTCTTAGAAATAAGATACAAGAGATCTTAGCCTTTAAAACGACTTATTTTGGAATATAATAATAAATCCGCGGATACAGAATAATTGAATTTATATCACTGTTTACGATTTTAAGCTGTATTATAAAGTGTAAATCGTGTGATTCAAATATTACTTTTGGTGAGTCGAATATTAGGGGACCTGGATTCAATTTAGTTGTGAATTGTGAGAACTGTGAGCCCCTATATGTAAGTAAAAAAATGAAGTAAAGGATACATATGAAAAATGACGTTCTGAAACTCTAAACGCGTTTTTCTCGAAACTAGGTTTTTAGAAACGGTGTGCAAAACATCTCGGAATCTAACCAACCGATTACTGTGAAACCTGGTACGTATCTTTGATGTAACATTTACTAGGGATTAGGAAATTTTTGGCATAAATTCGATACATGAAAAACAAATAGCTCCTATTTTCATAATTTTCACAGAAATGAAAATGTTGGATCGTCAATCCCTAGAGAATATTGTTTTGAACTTTTTTTGCCGTTTTGTTGCAGCTAATCCTGTTTGGCTGGAATCATGCACGCCGATAGGCAATGTAAAAAAAAGTTATGTAAAAGGAAGCCGTTAAAAGGCTAAATAAGAGCCCTCTTTTTCTCTTTTTTAATGTTGCTTTTTATAGTTCATAATGTGTTAAAATAAACCACAGAAGCTCATGTCAATCAAACATTTAGTTATTTTTTTTACTAGCCCTCCAAGGTATATGTAATTTTCAGGCCCGTTACACTGTCCTGCGCCCTTAATTAAGCCTCGGACAATTGTGACAATTGTAGCTACAATAGAAGCTACGTAAAAATACACCTACATGTTACATCTAAATATACAAATTCAGGAGAAAATTTTTTAAAAAATGAAACGAATCTATTAATCCCTGATTTTTAGGTATAATGAGAGCTGAGCTATAGCTGAGGTTTCACTGTGTACACATTGCGCATTTTATGGTATTTAATACATTTAATAATAATAATAATAATAATAATAATACAATGGTATTTAATGTAATTTAATAATAAACTATCGCGATTTTATTCATTGCTTATCTCATATGCTGTACGTAATACCAAAGAAGTAAACATAAAACCTGCTTGCATGCATTGTTGTAGTTACTGTAATTACAACTTTCTCTTTCTCTGTA
Organism: Frieseomelitta varia; assembly: GCF_011392965.1. Lineage (NCBI taxonomy): Eukaryota > Metazoa > Arthropoda > Insecta > Hymenoptera > Apidae > Frieseomelitta > Frieseomelitta varia. The sequence continues at coordinate 331,323 of NW_025109195.1, read as the reverse complement.
TCTAAAAGTGTAACCAATTGATTCTAGTTGTAAATTTCCTTTGTAAAACCGTCGCCAATCTTTCTAACACAAATATTTCATATATTATTAAATAACACTTGTTATTCGAATATTTCCAATTATCCAGGAGTGTTTAATACTTTAAAAATTTTTTACTTTTTATTTTATTTTCATTGGCGGGACGAATCCCTATTGTTACATAGCTATGATGATGCAAACGAATAAATAAGAATAAAGTAAATAAAAATATTAATAAAAATAACGAGCAATAACGTATTAACTCTGTATCCAAAAGTAAAGACAAATAGTCACACTTTTAATCATTTCAATAGCCACGATTTAAAAAAGAAATTTACATCAAAGTTCCAAGGTGGTTATTAAAAACATCAATGAGGAATTAACCTCTTGCGTTGGAATGATGTGCCACGCACGTCGAGAATTTTATATAGATATTTATATTGTAATATTTTCTCAGTTTTAAGTATATCGAAGTAAAACAAAATAGGCAAAACAAATAATAAATTCATTACTGTTCAATAATTTCTATCTAGTGATATCATACCGACGAGTTAAAAAAAGAAGCGACGAATTATTGTATATTGTTTGGTCACTCGTTATGGTCCGTAATCAGGGCAAGTGGTTAAGAGACATCAGAGAAGCAAGGGAGAAGGAAAAGGATGAAAAGTTTAGGTGACATAATGGAGATAATAGTTTTGCAGCGACCAAAAGAATCTCTCTGGCTAGTGTGACAAATTTTTGCTATTATGGCATTACTACTAAATTCAGTATTGTAATATCGTACGTAAAACATGACTGGCTGCTTAGGTAGATTAAGTAATTAGGTACATTAAGGTTTTTTCTTTTTTTTATTTATGAAGTTAATTCTATATTTATGAATTTACATCTATTATACTTGTTTTATATATTATAACATATATATAATATATATAGAAATGTAATATAAATAATGCCGAGAATTTTTATATAATATGTAATATATAATTTTAATATATTTATGTAATATATAATATATAATTTTAATATATGTATATAATATATAATTTTATATATAATATATATAGAAATATAATGTAAATAATGTCAAGAATATATTTTTGATTCGAAACTCTCAAAACTCGGATGAGAAAAGGCATAAAATCAGTAAATGGAAAATCATTTGCAACGTGAATAAATGTTCACTGCGTACGTTCGGTGATCAGTTTTTCTGTTTTTCAGAGTAACAATAAGCAGATGTGCTTATCAATCGTAATTTTCGAGTGATATTGCAAAATACAAAATTTGAAGATCTTGTCAAAAGAATATCTTATTACACCATTATATATACTTTGAAGGGTTTTTCTGTACTTTCGACGAAACAAGATTAGATACAGAAAGAATTCGGATGTCAGCATTCCTAAACCCTAAGAATCTGGATTTGATATTTTGTTCAACTGCAGTCAATAAAAATTTATATAAAAGAGTTAACACCAGTTCTTGAGCAAGAAATTCTTCTACGAGATAAAATCGACAGTTCAAGTTTCGAGAGTTTCGAAACCTAGCAAAGCTTCGGATCCGAGTTTCGAGAATTCAAACAACGCGCTATGTGAATGTTGAAGCTATTTTATCACATTTTTCATATTTCTTATTTATTTCGCTTACTCTTCAAGTAGTGCACTATGATACACTAATGCAACGCTATAATACAGGGTGTCCGTAAAGTCTCTTTACAATTTAAAAAATTTATTACAAAAGCAAATGAAAAGACAGATAAGTGAAAATTAGTAAAAAATGAGACGTATGTATTTAGGTTTTAAAAAATCTCTACATGGGCACCATTAGTTGCACGAAGCACATCAAGACGAAACTCGAATTCTCTTGCCATGTTCGCTGTAGCATACCCTCATCAATGGTGGCAATGACATCAGTGATCCTCTGCTTTAGATTAGTGATGTCCCGTACCTTTGTTCGATACAAGATAGCTTTAACATAACCCCATAGAAAGTGACATCTGGTGAACGAGCTGGCCAGGGAATTAGGCCATTTCTTCCAATCCACTGGTCTGGAAATGTTTCATTTAGAAACCGACCAACATGCAGTCCCCAATGTGGTGGTGTATCACATTGCTGAAAAATGGTGGTTGAAGATCATGTAGTTATGATGCCACGTATTCAGTTAAAAGGTCAAGGTCAAACATTTGCAGTAATTGATGTCTCGTCCAAGAAAAACAGACCAATGATTCGATTGCACATGATCCTGCACCACACATTCACCTTTGGACCATCTCGCTGAGTCACATGGAGGTTTTCTGATCCCCAGACTCTCACATTGTGTATCGAACAAAAATAGGGGATATCACTAATTTAAAGCAGAGGATCACTGATGCCATTGCCACCATTGATGAGGGTATGCTACAGCGAACATGGCAAGAAATCGACTACCGTCTCGATGTGATTCGTGCAATTAATGGTGCTCATATAGAAGTGTATTAAATAAGAGTAAAAAAATTTAAATATATACGTAGAGTAAAAAAATTTAAATATATATATATATATCATTTTGTTTAAATATATATAATTTTGTAATAATTTCCACTTATCTGTCTTTTCATTTGCCTTTGTAATAAATTTTTGAAATTGTAAAGGGACTTTATGGACACCCTGTACAGTGCGTTATGCTATAGTAATATTAAAGCTATCGACGATCAAAGTCTAAAATTTCCATCAGAGACATTAAAGTAAGAAAAGTGAAAATTTAAAATACAATAGAGTATACAATAGTAGACAAATCTTGTAACTTTATAAATAAAAATCGAAGAGAAGTCAATTTTAATTTTAATTTCTACGACAATTTTCATAAATTTCAACGTAAAGAAACGCTATTTTTCGTAAAATTGTGTAAATGTGGACGTTGGAAATTTGCGAGCATTTTGTGCGAGATGGAAGGATAGAAAGAAATTTTCTCCGTTTTGATGCAACTTTATCTACTGGAAACGAATTTCGAATCCGATATCGCGGAACGAATTTCCGATTCTTCTCGTACGCGTCGGTGGAAGAGAGTTACGAAGAAGACGCGAGAGTCGGAGACCTGGAATTTCTTTCCGAAATTCAACCGTGTCCTCTGTTGTCCGGTTTCAATCCTCGTTTCGAATTCTCGACTTGGCTGACAGAATAAAGGTCCGTCTGTACGAGCCGAGCAGAAAGAATGCATCGTCAAAGCACGTGTCGATAATGTTTCATTGCTATTTTTAATTATTTATTAACATATATATATATATACACGCATTAAGGAATATCTTCCAGTTGCAAAGATATTCAGGCAATGTTCGAAACTTGTCTACAATACAAAATTTGCAAATATTAATGAATTGAAAAAATATATTGCAAAGAAATAATTAAAATATATTAATGAACTGAAAAAATATATTGCAGAGAAATAATTAAAATATATTAATGAATTGGAAAAATATACTGTAGAGAAATAATTAAAATATATTGTAAAAAGATATACTGTAGAGAAAGAATTAAGCCAAAAAATCATTAAAAAAACTATATGAATATAAATCTTTGAAACTACCTACAGTTATTTAATTTAATTATCAAATCTCGTTTCTTTTGTTTCCATCCATTGCTTTTCACGAAATGTGCCATCTTTTTCATCTGCCAAATATCACTATATTTCCAGTTTTTTTTCTAATAACACAAAATCTGTTGCAAAAAGTTTAATTTACGTTACATATACATGTTGAAACACTACAGAAAAATGCATATAAGAAAAATTTTTTATCTTTATTATTAATTTTTTATTATTAATAAAATTGGATAATTTTTAGAGTATGCTATCTGTTTGTTCCGGGGTATACAAAGAGTGCAAAATAAAAAGAGGCTTGCGACAGGCTCAACGATATGTTGTTAACAAATTTTTGGTCAGTTAAAAATTGTACGACTCAAAATGTCTTTATCTAGTCTAAAAAATTGTCTATACTTTAAATTACAACAATTTTATAAAAAAATCATCCAGCTGGCTTCATTTTAAAGTGTGAAGCCTCCACTTTGACAGCTCTATATTAGTTTTTTTCTTGCATCGTCTCATAAGTGAGAAAGCATACCTTCGTTTTTTGAAAATTATAAAAATTGAAACCTTAAAATATTTTATTTACTTTTGTCATTGTCTTGAAGACTGAAGCCTCTTTTTTACAATGATACTTTAAAACTTGCTATACAATTTTTTTTCGTCATTTTACTGAATTTTGATCATTAGGACCAAATGGCAAAACATGGGATTTCTTGAATTTTTAATTTTAATATTCAATATTTAATAAAATGGCAAAAAAAATTGTACAGCAAGTTATAAGGAATTTTTGTAAAAGGAAAACTTCAATTTTCAAGATTATAGTAGAACCAGTCAGAAAAAGAATTTTTCAGTGATTTTGGAAGCATTTAAATTTTCAAAGTTTTCGATAACAAAAGTATTCTTGTTTTTTCACCTGCTGCGCAATGTAAAAATATTTTTGGAAAAGAAGAACTTAACACTTTAAAAGGAGGCCGACTCTATTATCGTACGATTTTGTTTCGCAAAATTTAAACACTCCAAAGTATGTCTACAGTATGTTTAAGTAAGTCCACAGTATGGATAATTTTTTATTGAGTATAGTTTCATCAAATACTTTTATCCATCTCTGTTTGACATTTTAAGAGACCGATCGATATTCTTACAAAGGGGAGACCGGTACATTGAATGATTTATTAAGTAAATTTTTCTTGTAGATGCTGCTAAGGGGTCAGGACAGTGTGAAATTTTCAAAAAATCGATTCTTTGTTCTTGTTTTAAATAGTAGTTTGAAGTTTTGGAAATAAGATACAAAAGGTTCTAGCCTTTAAAACGACTTATTCTGGGGTATAATAATAATAACGTGGATACAGAATAATTGAATTTGTATCACTGTTTACAACTTTAAGCAGTATTATAAAGTGTAAACCGTGTGATTCAAATGTTACTTTTGGTGAATTGAATATTAGAGGGCTTGGATTCAATTTAGTTGTGAATTGTAAATACTGTGAGCCGCGATATGTAAGTAAAAAAGTAAATAAAAGATACATATGAAAAATGACGTGATTTTGAAACTTTAAACGCGTTTTTCTCGAAACTAGGTTTTTAGAAACGGTGTGCAAGATATCTCGGAATCTAACCAACCGATTACTGTGAAACTTGGTACGTATCTTTAATGTAACATTTACTAGGGATTGACGATCGAACATTTTTCAATTTTTAACAATTTCGAAAAATACAAACAAAAAACCTAAAAATTTTTAGCACAAATTCGATACATAAAAAACAAATAGCTACTATTTTTAAAATTTTTACAAAAATCAAAATATTGGATCGTCAGTCCCTAGAGAATATTATTTACTTTTGAACTTTTTTTACCTTTTTGTCGCAACTAATCCTGTTTAGCTGGAATCATGCACACCGATAGGCAATGTAAAAAAAAGTTATGGAAAAGAATACCGTTAAAAAGTTAAATAAGAGCCCTCTTTTTTTCTTTTTTAATGTTGCTTTTTATAGTTCATAATGTGTTAAAATAGACGACGAAAGTTCATGTCAATCAAGTATGTATTTTTTTTTTACTAGCCCTCCAAAATATTCGTAATGTTTAGGCCCGTCAAACTGTCCTGCCCCCTTAAAGGGAAAAAGGATCAAATATTTCTGCAACACTTATTAGTTTAGTCTGGAGGAAATTAATAGCTGTCACTTTGGAAATTACCGGGTAAATGAAGCCAATAAAGACGAGACGTTCTATGTTATAATAAATGAAATTACACGCGTCGAACGACATTTCTCCTCATCAAACGTATTAACACCCTGTGGGTGAAGTGAGTAAATGCGTAGTTGTGAACTACGCATTTCACTTGTGAAAGAGTTAAAATAACGAGTAAATTAAACGTTGATTTTACGATCCTACAAGAAGTGACAATCAAACGATCCTATATATTCTTTAACGAGTTCTTTCATTACTATTACGATATTAAGAATTGTGGACTAATTATCGCACGTGCACAATCATAGTATAATAATATGAGAGGAAAAATAAAATAAATATAATAAACAGAGAAAAATGAAATAAACAAATACAATAACGTGATGATACAGTAAATTAATTTTTATTGCAATTTTTCTAGAAATAAAATTTCTTTCCATAACTGCTGAACGAAAAATTTTCCAACTTTCAAAATTAAAAAGAAACAAGTCTTTTCCTTTTTCACAAAGGTGTGTAAAATTTTTTTAACGTAGGTAAATCTTTGACTGAATTTTCAATTCTAATTTGATAGTTGGAGTTCGTATTTAATTTATATCAAATTGATAAATGGAAATGTCTTTAAATTATATAAATCTTTAAATAGTAATATCAGCACATGATACACAGCACTAATTTGAAATTAGAATTAATTAATAATAATTTTATTCAATACGTATTTAATGAGCATTCGTGTTATACATGCTTGTTATTTGAACGATGTTTTAAAATCAGATTAACAGTACGCATCGTTATCTACTAATGAGTTTGAATAATATAACAGCCATTTCTAGAAATTTTGCTACCCAGTATTGCAGTAATATTGTATTTTGCCATACTTCACCCTCTTAGAAAAAGACAAAATGCTTACAGCTTAGAGCAATGTATTAAAAACCACAATGTCATAAAGTAGACTTCTTTAAATTAGACTAAATTATACAAAATTTGAATAGTCTAAGTAATTTGATAGATTTAAATAGATCATAAATTCTAAATAGTAGTATTGATTAATGAAAATTCACAGGTTAACAAAAGATTTAACATAAACTATCTATACTTATAATTTATATAACACAAGTCATTTGGATTACCTTTATGGTATAAAAAAATATTCACAGCTTCCATCTCTCGAAAAATCTGCGTTCTTTTTAATTATATTAATTTTAAGTTTAACATTTATATTCGCGATTCAATTTTTATATATAAGTTTTTTCACGAGCTTCGTGGTGCAACAGAAAAACACATGCATTTATTTGAAAAGTAACATCGAAGATCTTTGAAAGAAAACTTAAAAAAAAACATGTCTATAGAATATTGATCATTTAATTACGTATGAAATATTTTTTGCGTTCTCATGATTGAAAAACATATTTGGGACAATTAAAGAAAAGGAAGGAGATTATTGCAATACAGTAATCCTCTAAATAATTCAAAAAAACTTATTTAGGCCTGTGATATTGTCAACGAAAATAATTTCACATGATTTATTACATTTCTCGTGTAGTATCAATTAGAATTTTTTTAGATAACGGATATAAAATTCAAATCTAATAAATACAGGGTGTCCCACATAACACTTTCCACGATTTTTCAAATACTTGTGACAACCTGACAAAAAAATGTTTTCAACAAAAATTGATCAGTTTTCGATTGGCTATACAGTGCAACAAAAGAAATGTTAAAAAATTTTTTTCCGATAATTGTCAAAGGTTATCTTTGTTTTTTTAAATGGCACTTTATATTTTTGACTCAATAATATTATAGCTTGTATCTAGACGAATTCAACCACCTAATATACCTTCGGATGATCTTGAAGGCAAAGAAATGAAAATTTCAACAGAAAATGACAATCAGCATAAATTGGTGACGATAACTTGTGTTTATTATTATTTTTTTTTTATTATTAAGACTCCAAATTACATCCAATTCAGGTACCTTGAATAATTGAACGGATAGGATTTCGTGAAAAATTCACAATAAATGTTCAAATTGAAACCCATTTTGTTGTAGACACAACTCTACATAGTAAGTTTGTATTGATTGCTCTTACGATACTGTCGTAGCGAAATTCTTCTCATGCTGTACGGATTCGCTGCTTTAAATGTTCTATACTTTCTATTGGAGCAGCATGTACATTTACTCAAGGTTCCTGAATTGAATGTAATTTCGAGTCTTAATAATAAACACAAGTTATTGTCATCCATTCATGCTGATTGTCATTTTTTGTTGAAATTTTCATTCCTTTGCCTTCAAGATCATCTGCAGGTCATGGTATACTAGATCGTTGAATTCGTCTAGATACGAGCTACAATACTAGTCAGAAATATAATGTTCTATTTAAGAAAACGAAAGTGATCTTGACAATTATCGAAAAAAAAAAAAAAATTTTTTTTGAAATTTTTTTGTTACATTGTATAGCCAATAGAAAACTGATCAACTTTTGTGCGGAACATTTTTTTGTCAGATTATCGCAAGTACTTGAAAAATCGTGAAAAGTGTGGGACACCCTGTATATAATTGAAATCTGTTTAAGGAAGAAAGATGTCTTATTGCAGTTCATTATTTAAAAAAAGAAAACGTATATTATTTTATTTAATATTGTATTTTATAACTGTAATTCAAGTATGTAAATCACGTCCTTTACGTGTACATTGTTTCACTGTATTATTTTGTACAATACCTATTAACAAATATATATTATATTTACATGTTACTCAGTTTTACATTTTACTTCTCGCAGTATCGAATTCTCTCAAGAGAATTTCGAACAAAGCGATCCATTTGTGTTTCCATCGTGCTTTCATATCGGAACAGATTGATGAAAGAAAATTAGGAGAATGGAAAGCAAAATTACGATGGATCCTACTCTCCCGGCGAAACTTGCTGCCTTTGATTCGCCCTCTTTCCCTCCCTTTGATTCGCCCTCCTCTTCCCAACGTTTCCATCTTTTCTTTCGGTAATAATCTAGCGATCGCAATTGAGATTCCAGACGAGAGTCATCGACGAATACTCCCGTTTTACATCTGCGTGTCACGTTCGACCCTTTTCTTCTTTTTCAGTGACGTTGTTCTCTTCAAAGCAGCCATCGAGTATCGATGCAGGAAACGAGGTTATGCGTTTTCGAGCGTTTTCATTATTTCATTCCTTTACGAAATGAAAGACTGATTGTGTAAAATTAAGCGAACGAATGGCTCGCTGAAGAAAAATTGCTTCTTTTCCTAATTTTGCATCCAAAAGAAATATTGCGAGCAGCGTGTTAGGCATTTTACTCGTCGAAATTTGTTTGTTGAAACAAACTTGCGAAGCTTAAACTTGCGGTAAAATAATTTTAGAAAATTATAATTATAAAAATATCTTGCGCTGTATACGTATATAATACGTATATAATACGTAGGTGACCAGATCAATTGAATAATTATATTTACGATATTTATAAACAGTTGTATGCATAAATTATTCAGATGAAATATCTCAAGGAATTATCTCAAGAAATTACATTTACTTACTTTTAAAATAACGTTCAAAGTATTTCGGGCGGTATTCTGGTAATCCGGCTTAAAAGAATCAATTTTTATTTTTACATTTCCTCAAAGTATATGCTTTCGAGAATGCCTATGTAAAAGGAATTGTTTGAATTCGTAAAATTAGCAAAGTTATAAGGAAATGTTTAAAGGAAGCGGTGTACTGCTCGCAGCGCAAGTATGAATATTTTTGTACAACGGATAACAAAAACTTCAAACGTGTTTTTCTCTAAAATATTTTATTTTATAATATTATTATTTATTTTATTATTGTTATTATTTTATAACATTTTATTTTTTGTACTGCTCGATTGATTGTATGTATGAATATTTTCGTACAATGGGCTGGAGCTCGAAATACAAAAATTTTATAGCTCGAGTTATTTGTCTCAAGTTTAGTATTTTACTTCTCTACTGTTTGCTTTTACATTAACATCGACTGTTACAATTTTGTAAGATAAAATCGTACAACGATAAACCTGATCTTAAACCCTCATCTTAAATCTTGAAGCTTCTAATTTTAAAATATATCATTCATTTTATTCAATGATATTTTACACATTGTAACAGATTGCAAAGTAAAGATACTTTAATTTCAAAAATGTTATAAATTCTTATAGTATGTAAAGACATTGAAAAATTTTGTTTGTGACTTAATCTACAATAGATTTGAGATTTTCATTTATAATAACCTATTCTTGATGACTTTTTGTCGCCATTTTATTAAATTTTTAATATCAGGTGAAACTGCTATGATTTCTTGAATTTTATCGTCAAGCCTAATATTCATTACTGTAAAGGGAAGGTAAATTATAATTATAATCAGGGATTACTGTTAACTTTAAAAACTATCTTCAAATTTATTGTAGATTTCAGTCAAAACAAAATTTTTTAATGTTTACAGGAATATTTGAATTTTTACAATCTTCGAGAGCAAACGTATCTTTGACTTGCCACTGCTACATGTGTGAAAACATCTTTAAAGAAAATTAACGTAATTTTGTTAAATAAAAGCTTCACATTTTAAAATGAGGCCAATTGAATCGTTATACGATTTTTTTATATAAAGTTGCAACAGTTCAAAGTATAGACAATTTTTCATCAAGAGTGCGAATACTTTTACTCATCTCAAAATAGAAAATATCTAGCGTTTTTGAAAAAATGAAACATTGCATGGATGGTCGTCGTGAAGATCGTGTATTGCCCATCGAGAGATTTGAAAATGAATAGTAATTATTTGTATCGTATTTCTGACGATATATTTTCATAACACTAGAACAATCAAATCTGATGGATGTCAGATTTTCTTTTGTTACAATTAGAGAAAAGTAAGGAAAACCGAATACTTAATGTATTTAGCTTCGTATCAAAACGTCAGATAACGAAAAAAATTCGCATAAGGCTAAATCTCTTAACTGGATCTCATACAATAAGAAAATGATCAAATTTTTTGAAACATCTATTAAAAGACATGTAGAACGTAATACAGTTATAAAATTTTTATCTTTATTAGTTAAAAAATAGTAGAAACAATTATTTTTAACAATTTTAACAAATATGAAGTTATTCTATTTGGTCTATCTTGTAAAAAATTACGTTAACTACTAGTTTAGGAACTTTCACTGTATTTATAAAAGATTTAAATTACCCTAACATGTATATTTAAAATAATTCAAACCTTCTATAAATATGTTATATTTATATTATATTTACATTTTATTTGCGATTATTATATTATTTATATTTTAATGCGATTATATTTATATCTTATAGAAAAATCACATTAACTACTAGTTTAGGAACTTTCACTGTATTTATAAAAGACTTAAATTATCTTAACAGATATATTTAAAATAATTCAGACCTTTTATAAATATGTTATATTTATATTATATTTATATATATTTATGTTATATTTATATATATATATTTATTTATATACATTTAATTATATTTATATTTATATTTTATTTGCGATTTTGGTCTATTAATTGTTCGTCGCCGAATCTGGTTCTGCCAAATGCATTAATTTACCAAACGTTAAATATTTATATACTTCAGTATCAGATAGAAAAATGAAAAATGCATTAAAAATACATACAACAAGGACTATAAGAAATAAATATTACTTACCTGAATGTGAAAAATCTAAAAAAACAGTCACTTTACTCACAAAACATTGAAACTCTTCAAGCCGAAATTTTTAACTCTGCACAGACCATTACGATATTATTTGCTCTGAAATTTGTCATGTAATGTCAATGCTATAGAATATCATACGACAGTTGGGCTACGTATCGAAACTTAAAAGATACTGGACATCCACATGGGATCATGTCAAAGATATCGTGTATCGAACAAAGGTACGGGACATCACTAATCTAAAGCAGAGGATCACTGGTGCCATCGCCACCATTGATGAGGGTATGCTACAGCGAACATGGTAAGAAATCGAGTACCGTCTCGATGCCCATATATAGGTACATTAAACGAGGTAGAAAAAAACTTAAATATATACGTCTCATTTTGTAATCATATTCACGTATCTGCCTCTTCATTTTTTTTTGTAATAAATTTTTGAAATTGTAAAGAGACTTTGTGGACACACCCTGTATGTCGAATTGCGTGACAAAGAGCAGATGAGGGTTAAAGCAACAAGAAGAAATAAGAAATAAATTTTTAAAGGGTGAACGAACATTGTTTAAACAAAAGGACACGGAAGGAGAAATAAAACAGCGGAGGAAGACACGCGAGAATACATGCGCCTCGTGCTCCAAATGAAACATTCACGCTATATTTTACAGCGTGGATCTCCGGAACGGAGATTTTTTTGGAAATTAATTGCAACTAAGAGGTTATGTGCCGGTCATGAATTAAGTTTTATCCCAATTTCTACGGCTATAGCGTTACCGCTGCGACTAACGAACGAGACGGCGAGTTTAAAAAATTGTTTCGCGCGAAATGAACGAACAGGGTAAACGTACAAACAGTGTGGAAGAAGTGGACGGAAGAGGTGGCGGGTTGCAAGGGGGTGGATAGACGTAGGTAAACGACAGCGTGCTCCACAGCGAAGACGATTAATCAGAGAGCGGTAAACACGAGGCCCGCGGACGGAAATTAATTTGTATTCTTCTTCGAAGGAAGCGTGCCTTAATAGAACGTCTCTTTTTACACGTCTGCCGCGAGGAGATGAGAATGATGATGAAACTGATAAAAGTGGAGCAAGTGAAGTAGATACAGGGTGGCCACTGAAAAACTGAAGGATTTGAAGAAGTCATAACTTGTTCATGTACTTGTTGTAGAGGATTAAAAATATATTATGTAATTAATTATTGTATAAATTATAATTATACAAATTTTATATAAATATATATAATTATATATATATATATATATAAATTGTATAATTAATTATATTTCCAAATAAAATAATAACAAAATTTAAAAAACATGTGTTTGTGAAAGTTATTTTTGTTTTATGTCATTCAGTCTTTCAGTGACCACTCTGCAGAATGAACTTCGGGGTGAGTTTAACTCAAGTATTAAACTCGAGCTTTATTTGCGTCGTAATTAAATCTATTTCATTTTTTATATACTTTATTTATTTATCTTCATTTAATTACTTCAAATCAATTCAAAATTAATTCAAATTCAAAGCAGAAGATTAACAAGTGAAACTCCACTTATCGCTTCCGTTATACTTAAATATGATAATTCACGAATAAAATGTTTCACGATGTAAAGTGGAATTATATGTTAAGAAATTTATATATATATAGTTAATATATAAATATATAAATATCATTAATAAAAATATATAAATAATCATCAAACATTAATATATAATATATAATATATAAGTTAATATATACATATAGTTAAGTATATATAGTAATATATAAATATCATAAAGTTATTGCTCTCTCCAAACGTCAAATTCTTTTAGTTTCTTTTAACATGGAAAATATGTTTAAATAATTTTGAAATGAATGGCTAAAAATATGTCAAAAGTAAAGGCTTTCCGACAGTTTCAACAAAACCGCCATATCCTTTTTTCTTAGTAGTTCATTATTATCAATATTGTTTCTGAGTCATCCTCCGCAAAAAAAGTAACGCCAGATACCAGAAACCAGTTTCATGTTGAATAGTTTATTTCAGTCGGGTTTCATGGTTGAACATGTTATTAAAAACGATGTTTGAAAAATGTCGAAATACAGCAACTTTTATGTTTCATTGATAGTTCACGAACTAGAGCATCTTATAGACATTCCAAGAAAATGAGAACAGATAGATTAGCTTTGCTTTTACCAAATCGTTTCACCGAATCAAGTCGTTAACTAAACTTAAACTAACCTGATTTCCTAAGATCTGTTTTTCAAGACATAATCGAAAATTAATTCCTCCATTATCAAGTGTAGAAGCTTAGAATCACTTTAGCTGTAGAAATATTAATTGAATGTCCATTAATAATAATCTATTTGTTAATTATAGATTTGTAAATGAATTTCTTTTTAGAATATGATAACACATATCAAGCAACTACAGTGAGAATTAAACTTTGTAATCAATTTCTTTTGTTCATCTCTGTAAGTAAAAGATTAAAATAGATTTGAAGACATAATCTTACGTCACACGTTATTTTAAACATGTTGTAAACATAACATTCTCGACGGAAGGTTGGTTTATTTTTCAATTTGGAAATCCTTCTCTTCTACTTAGCTACATGGATACCCAAAGACTGCAGATTATCTCGTACGTATCATTTAGATGTTTATTAATACTTTTTTTATGCCAGACACTTCAGAAGAAGATTAAAAATAGTAAAACGTCTGGTGATAAAAAGAGAACAACGGAATTTGAAATTTTTGGTATTTTAATCTTGCATATGCATGATACTAAAGGAAAAAGTGAATTGAATATTTGATTTCTTCGTTCAATGACTTTGCCTTAAGCTCTTACTGTAAATCACTAGTATGTCTATGTCATGTATAATGTATAATGACGTGTGAAAAACTTTTCGGAACGTCTCTTCGTATTACGATCATTATGTGTAATTTTTCAAACAGTTCAAATGCCTTGTTTCCTACTGAACTAACTCTGTAAAAGTAAATTCAAAATTTTGTTTTACTTTCCTTGATGAAAATTTTTTCATCACTTGAATATATTTTCTTGGGCTGGTTTACTTTCAATTGAATAATGTTTGAAATACTTTTTGCATGTTTTACGAACTGCAACCTCGCGAAGATAACGTCTGTAATAAATTGTAGTGTTTTGTCTTCTTCTCGGTGAAAACTTACTGAAGAGCGAATATTAATATCCGCACTTTTACATCATTTTCTATTTTTATTTAGTTATTTTTTTTTACTTTTTTTCTATTTATTTTTTATTTTTTGTATTTTTTCCTCAGTAATAATAATAATTTACTTTTTATTAAGAATAATTTACTTTTTATTTCCACTGTATAGTAGAGAATCAACCAACATCAAAAATCAAGTAAAAGTGGCATTCATTTCCGAGAACCATTTCATACTTTCTTAAAGAACAATTATTCCTTACTTCAAATTTTTCTTAACATTTTTGAGGAATAATTTTTATTTGTAGTGAAATTATCTAATATCTAATAATTAATCCTCGGACGAGTTAATTAACCCTTTTTGATTGTAATTTTCATCAAAATTACATGTTATTGTACATATAAACAGTATGTTTTATTTGACATTTTTCTTAAAATTTTTGAAGAAAAGAATAATTTCCATGCTGAAATAATTAATCTTCGGACAGCCTTATTTGACAATGACAAAAGGTTCATTTGCATCCTACATCAATATTAAAAGTTAGTTTACCAAAATTACATGTTATTACACATATAGAACACACTTGTACAGTAATACCAATGCAAAATATAGAAAAAATGATAAATATACATATACAGGGCAGAAATTAAATTTGACCCAAGATTGGTTATCTGGTTAACAAGGTTAACAAAAAATCTCTAATCCTTTTGTAATGTAATTTCATATACTTTTTTACAGAAAATTATGTCCTGCGTCGACTGACATAAAAAGAATTATATAATTATATTTGAAAAAATAGTAGTGACCTCCATATTTCCTACACACGTCTATCTAGAGATACATTAAGTGTATCAAATTACTGCCTTCAAAACAGAAAGAAATGACATTTGGGGCACTTTTAAAGGGTCAGGATATAATGAAAATCATTGAAATTTTCAAAAAATCGATTTTTTTTTTGTTTAAATAGTAGTTTGAAGTCTTAGAAATAAGATACAAAAAGTCCTAGCCTTTAAAACCACTTATTTTGGGGTATAATAATAAATCCGCAGATAATTGAATTTGTATCACTGTTTACAACTTTAAGCAGTATTACAAAGTGTAACTCGTGTGATTCAAACATTACTTTTGGTGAATCGAATATTAGGGGACTTGGATTCAATTTAGTTGTGAATTGTAAAAACTGCGAGCTGCGATGTATAAGTAGAAAAAGTAAGTAAAGGATACATATGAAAAATGACGTGAAACTTTAAACGCGTTTTTCTCGAAACTAGGTTTTTAGAAACGGTATGCAAGATATCTCAGAATCTAACCAACCGATTACTGTGAAACTTGGTATGTATGTTTGGTGTAACATTTACTAGGAATTGACGATCGAATTTTTTAATTTTTAACAATTTCGAAAAATATAAACAAAAAATGTATAAATTTTTGGCATAAATTCGATGCATCAAAGACAAATAGCTGCTATTTTCGTAATTTTCACAGAAATGAAAATATTGGATCGTTAATCCCTAGAGAATATTGTTTACTTTTGAATTTCTTTTGCCTTTTTGTTGCAGCTAATCCTGTTTGGCTGGAATCATGCACACCGATAGGTAATGTAAAAAAAAGTTATGTAAAAAGATGCCGTTAAAAGGCTAAATAAGAGCCCTCTTTTTTTCTTTTTTAATGTTGCTTTTTATAGTTCATACTGTGAAATAAACCACAAAAGCTCATGTCAATCAAATATGTAGTTTCTTTTTACTAGCCCTCCAAAGTATACGTAATTTTTAGGCCCGTCACACTGTCCTGTCCCCTTTAATCTCGAATAGTTTCGGAGATAACTGCGTTTCTAGATTAAAATGAAGCATCCTGTATAAATTCTAGTTGAACAAACTATTTGCCCCTCAACAAACTCATATAAACAGAGTTACACTGTATAATAAATGGGTATGCATTTGTTAAAGTTCGTTTAGTTAATGCACTGTTAAATGTTACCCAAGAAACAAGAGCGTCATTACGCTTCGGATTGTAGCAATTTACAATCATTATTGTAAATAATAACAAACATCGCGTTAAAATGTAAAATTCAGTATTATTTAGAGTATTCTCGAAATGATTGTAAAACACAATATCATGAAATTAATATGCATGTAGACTAAATTATTGGCTGTAAAATATTGATGTATTGTAACCATAATTGCTACGATTGCTTGTACGTTTCCAATGATTGAATACTGGTTGAGAAACCTTTGCCAATTAATGTTTATTGCTCCACTGGTGATTGAGTCAAAATTGTGGTTCATGTACAAATTGGTCATTAATAGACTGCGGATTTTTATGCGTTTATAGAAAATTTGAACATGCAAAGAATGTACGCATTGCACGTAATATACAAAAATGTATAAAATATCCAGAGAAGAGTGTTAATTGTAATAATATGCAAAAGAAACGATTTTTTTATTTCGGTTCTATTTCCTCAATTACGAAAATTTAAAAATGGCATAAAAATCCGCAGTCTGGTTAATTGGCATCATTTGTTGTCTAATCTAAATTAGATTTTGGATATTTAGGTATTCTCTATTAGTAAGCGAAAATTATTCTCGTATCGTTCATTTACTATAATTATAGTTGAATGTCTCAATTGTTTCAAAATATCACATTAATATTATAATATTATATTATATATTCATCGTTCAATGGACCAATGGAAACAAAAGTGATAATACTATAGCAATAGGAAGCATCCTTATGTGGGAAATTTTTGGAAGCTTATTTAAAGGATTAAACCTAAAGTAAACTTAAATTATTACATATACATGTAATAATAACATATTTCATTTGCACATGATCGTTTTGTTAGTGGAATTATTGATATTTGTTTTGCAAGTGGAATTGTTTTAAGAACTGAAGATGAAGAATCCAAAGATCAGTTGTAGATCAATTTGTCAATCGATGCTTTATCTTCTTTTTTATAAAAAAAAAGTACATATTAGGTAAGTAATTTCTATCTGAGGACAATTAACTTTAATTTTAATTTCGTAAAATTTTGTGCATGAAAGACAAAGAAAATGTAGAATGTATTGCTTTTTATCTTATCTTTTATGTGTCAGTTTTAGATTGCTGTACTGTCGCTTTATGCAAATAAACTTTGTTGCATATAATTTCTGAAAATAACAAAAATCTAATCAAAATAATTTCAATATCGTTCAATATATTTTTTCAATTACTATTTTCTTTCTGGATCCTGGGATTTCGAAGAATTATCAGTTATTTACAGTTCAAAAAGTTTCAGAATGGAGTTGTTGTAACTTCCTTGTGTGTGTGTGTTCATCAATGTCTTTACAGTAAACTAAAAAATTGTTTAGAATGAGAAAGAATATTTAACTTCTCCTAAATGGTAAGCTCATATTCATAGAAATCTTTAAATTGGTTTTAGAAAAATTATACTATACTATAGGTTACTATAAGGTACTATAGATTATAGGTAATGTTTCATTTAATCATATTATTCCAAAATTTGCTCAACATTGTATGATTAAATTTCTTTTGATTAATATATTCGTTTCATTAACATTTACAGAATTTTGCAACGTAAATGTTATATTTAAAAGAAAAAGCTGTAACTTTATAATCAATAAATATACTTTTAACATATGTTTATCAATGATTTTGAATTTTTTAATTTAAAAATCCATTTTATAATAAAATAAAATTTCAAGTTTCTCAAAAATGTAGTCACTTAGCACGAGCTACATTCAGAATTACAAGAAAAATTGAAATATTTATCATTTGACACGAATGTGTTAATATAATAAAATAAAATTAACATTGGCGCCAAAACGAAATTTGGAAAAAAAGAAAAAACATTCTACATGTGCCAAAACCTGACGAATCGACTGCGAATGTTTATGCAATTTCATATTTTTACAAGGATAACTAAACAGGTAGAATTTAGATAGAAAATTATTACTAAAATCATATATTTTGTTTCGAATATTTTTGCACGTAAATTTCTCAATCCAGTCGCAAGCATTATTCCTTTTCTTGATTCAAAGCAACAGTTAACACTAGAACTACCGACGACCAAAGTATTATATTTGTGGCAGAGAAATTCAAGCGCAATATACAAAAAGAAATTTTTGTTAATATATTTTACAAACTTTTGTTAATATATTTTATCAAAAATCACTCGAATATCTAAAAAATTATCGCTAAAATTATAAATGTATAAAATTTCCATAGAAAATTAATAAATATTAATAAATTGATAAAATTATAAAATTATAGAAATTAATAAATTGATAAAATTATAAAATTATAGAAATTAATAAATTGATAAAATTATAAAATTATAGAAATTAATAAATTGATAAAATTATAAAATTATAGAAATTAATAAATTGATAAAATTATAAAATTATAGAAATTAATAAATTGATAAAATTATAAAATTATAGAAATTAATAAATTGATAAAATTATAAAATTATAGAAATTAATAAATTGATAAAATTATAAAATTATAAAAATTAATAAATTGATAAAATTATAAAATTATAAAAATTAATAAATTGATAAATTAGTCATTTTGACGGTTCTAACGTTAATAATCGATTACTCTGGTAGTTCTAATGTTAATAATCGATTAATTGCAGCTCGACCCCCCCTCCCATCACAAGTCGAGGTCGAAGAGGCAAGTCGAGACGAGCTACTTTCACTGACAATGAGTCAAACGTCCCATCCGCAAAACTGAATTCAACGGATCATGTTAAGAACTTGGGGAGAAAAATAAGAAGAACGAAGGAAAACACGGACGTAGAGGGGAATTGCGAAATGGAGAAGGGAGGCCGAGCGGAAAGAGGCGCGTCGCCTCGTGTATGGTTTTCTTGTCGTTCTGACGCCGCGGCGAGTCTAGTCGAATTTCTCTCTGATCTCCACTGTCCGTACAGTCGTGTTTCTGCGTTCGTATTCGCCGCGTCGTTGCTTCGTTGCCCGTTTCCGAACGTACCGGGGGAGATCCACACCTGGACTCGCGAGAAGGCTGTAGAGAGACAATAAGGGGCTCGATACCGGCGACGTCCCCAGGACTTGTCAAACAACTTGTTTTCTTTAATAACTTGGTCGTCAGCGTTCGACTTTTCGATACGACGCACAGATTTTGTAACTGAAAGATTTGTTTATTTATTAGTGTAAGAAATTTGCGTCAAATTTCAATAAATTGATTCGAACTTCGAGGTAGGCGAGGAATCAAAGGGTGCGAATGAAAGTAGAATATCGAGTGTTTGAAAATCGTAAAAAGGAACGAGATAAATTGGGGAACCGGAGGGATTATTTGTTCCTCGAGGAGTGACGAGGATGCGATCAATTCGTGGATCGATTATTGGCGTGAAAAAGCTGAGACTGTAACCGACTTTGGGGAAAATCAGAAGGCGAGATTGCAAAGATTAATTATTTCGAAATATCAAGGTGGTAATATCAAGAATGGAAGAAGAGAGGCAATAATTACGGTGGTGGAGCAATTGTAGAGATAAGAAAGAGAAAGTGCGACGTCGAGAAGGATAGTAAATTCGAGCGAAGAACTAGCAGAGATTCGGAGACTTCCGGAGTGAAGAATGATGAAAGAGTAAACTGAATGGAGTACAAATTTCAAATCGTAGTGATTAAATCTACGTCGGTAATTTCATTTCTTCCACGCGTATCACACAAAATTACATAATTCGTAATTTCAGAGGAGAAGGAATAATAATTTCTTGAAGCTGTTCCGATGGATTGTCTGCGCGTGACAGAGCCACGAAGAAGCGTTTGGTCAACGAACCGAGAAGAACTCGAGATTGAAAGTGAGGCGTTTGCCTGAAACTGATGCTGCTAATCTATCGATGAAACCGTTCCGGTCACCGAACGTGTCAGCTAATTTCGAGAAATAGTTGCTTTATAATCTGGCGTGAATCTCTGATGATTATCTGGCTGCAATTACGCGCGCGTAATACGTTGCATTATGCAACGGGAGCGACGCTTTAATTGATCAGAGAGAGCTGAATAGCTTGAAGATTACCGTTGGGAGTACTGTCGCGTTCGACTCGATGAAGAAGAGTGACCAGTAACGATACTAATTGTAAGACACGCTTCAGGCGTTCGTAACAACATTTTGCCATTCGGTACAGAATAAATAATAAAACGTATTTATTTCGACAAACGAAAATTGTTGATTTTAACCACTTGCGCTGGCAACTGATTGCGGACCATAACGAGTGACCGAACCGTATAACATCACTGCATAGAAATTAAATTTATTATTTGTTTTGCCTGGGTTATATACTTAAATATACTTAAAAGAAAATTTCACATTAGGCGGTGTATATGTATATATACGACGAACAATAAATCTGGACATTGGAATTAACGAAACGAGATGTTGAAATAAGTAAAAGAGAGAAACAAAGGAGTAACAGTTGAAAAAGCAGAGGATTATTCGGTGAAATAATTCCAGGTACAACGACGAATAAATTTTCGTCGTCGATTCTTGGAAGATTGCATTCAAGGTTCTCCAAAAACGGCTTCACGAACAATCACACCGAAGTTCGTGCTTCAGAGCTTGTTGGGAATCGTATCGACGAGTATCGTGTACTTTGCCTCGTGTACAATGACAATAAATAGCAACAAATACCGTGCACTCTCTGTTTGATACTTCTACTATTTACGTCAACAGTGAAAAAAGAAAGAAAGAGATTTTATTTTTTTAAATAAACGTCGACGAAAAAGACAGTCAAGTGTGATTTTCAGTAAAACGATGTTCAGTGAAATTGCGAGTCGATCAATATTGAAATATTCATGGTGCAGTTCGTTTACCATGGCGGGAAATTTAATTGTTCTGTCGTCATTGTTGTCTCTGTCAGTCGGTGTTACATCATCGTTTAAAAAGTGTTGCCCGTTTGGAGAGGTTTTTTCGGGGATCTCGAAAGTGAACTGCATCCAGGCACCACCACGTGCAACGCAGGTTTTTCTAAGTAATCTCGGCAACGGGAGCATAACTTACGATGAACTTTTTGTTTGCAAGGATGTTGAACATATTACCACTTTGTCTCTCAACGAGTTGAATTCTACCGAAATTGTGCAGGTACATGACAACTTGACCGATTTTAACTACTAATACTAATTTTAAATTGGTATCTATACTTTTATCTATTTTGAATTTGCTAGATTTTTGAGAGAAAAAATATCTTTACTCAATCTCTTTCAGAATAACGTAAAAATATCTTAGAAAAAAAAAAAAAACGAATATAACATTTTGATTAATATAAGATTAATAAATCTACGATTTTTTATTGAGTTACAACAGTTTGAAATGTTAATAATTTCCCGTTCGATTTAAAATCCTTGCATTTTATAGAGAATTAGTCGATACTTTAAACTGCTATTACAGAAAATCATAGACCTATTAATCTTATAAAATTTAATTAATAATTAAGATTAAAGTATTAATCTTATAGAGCTATTAATCATTTTAAAGCGTATTGTCACTTTGTCTCTCGACGAATTGAATCCTATCGAAATTGTGCAGGTACATGACAACTTGACCGATTTTAATTACTAATACTAATTTTAACGATTGTAAATTTTCGGTTGAATTCACCACAACATTACATTGCAACACGAGGAATTAATAGAGATCCTGATAAATATTCCGGATAAAATATTTCATGATGTCACGATAATAAACTAAACGAAAGCGATCGTGTTGATTTGGCAATAAAATTGTGGAACAGGCTATCAAAGATTGTTTATCAAAGTTTCTGTGCATTCGGTGTTTATTGCATGAAATTTTCTACAAATTTTTTTGAACACGCTTCTAATTATTGTCGTCATAAATCTTGGAATTGATACAAGTTTATTGAATTTATGTTTGTGTTAATTATGAAATTATTTATAATCGTAAATAAAAATATAAGACTATATTATTCGATGCTATTTTTTATTGATTGTATTTATAATTACTGTCAAACGGACTCGCTTATACTCTATAATTTTTAAATATATATGCTGCTTTTTAGTAGAAATATTCTTTAGAAATAAAGCGTCAGTACGAAAAGTCGAAATATTCGAATAAAAATCGCGGATATGTACTAAAATAGTAAAAATGTGAAAATTTAAATATAAATTTGAAAAACTTCTAATGAAGATTAATTTATCGTATTTAGCACACTATTTTTTTCACTAACATAAAGCTTGACTTGTACAATTATATAATTTTAAGAAGCAATTTAGATTACATATTCTTATTGCATGAGATGGTGTATTTAACATAAATTTTTGTTTTTTGATTATTAATTTTGAAGCTGTCTTAAGAGTACCACTAGTTGTCGAAAAACGAGAATTCTTAAATACGTTGTCTCGTTAATTCAAAATCACTGAAAAAAGAAATTGAATCTAAATTACGAATTGAATTATACAATTGTCTAAATAATTTTTCAAGTTTTGTCGTTAAAAAGATGCATCGCCATAAATTTGCTTTTGTTGTAAGTTTCTCAAACTTGTTAACTTCGACGTAAGCTTGTTATATTCAAATTGTTTTCACTGCCTGATTTATTTCTTACGTCTTGCTTAAGAATATTGCGTAGGCATTTGTTTGTCAGGCATATACACACACACACACACACACACACACACACACACACACACATATGGAAAGGTAAGGAGAAGAAAAATGAGAAATATTCACTTTCTGTATTTTTCTATTTTTATAACGCAGCTAGAACTGTGAAACTATAAAATTACAACGATAATAATAATATAACGTCAGACATTCGTTGTACCAGTGAAAAATAAGAAATGTCTACTCTGTACTATCTATTTATTGTTTGACAAGCTATATCATTATATTAATAAACCTAACGGCTTACAATCTTCTTTTTTGAGATTTCTAATCGTAACTTTTTGTATTCGATCTTCGTATTATGAACGATAGTTCTAATGGACTAAACTAAAATATTAAAAACCTAATTTTCTCAATTAAGTTTAACATTTTAAATATCTCCACTACTTCTTGAAATATGAAAATCTTGTAAATAAAAGTTATTCAGTATAGAAAGAGCTATGGCATGGCAATAATAATTTTTTTTTTTTTTGTTACAAGTGGACTTTCTCGGAGGCTCACGTAGTTAAGCCATAATTCATTAATCGATGCAGCTCGAAATTCTTTGTAAAAAAAAGTCGGATGCAAAATTAACCAAATCTAGAATAGAAAAATTATCAAAAAAATATGTTATTATATCGTTATCAACGACACACTCTGAAAGATTTTTTCGTACATCCAATACTATAGTTGACAAAAGAACAAGAAGTAGATTAGATGAAGAAAGAGTTCGAATGTTAGCGTTCTTAAACACTAAGAATCTGGATTTGATATTTTGTACTTTGTTTAACTGTAGTTAATAAAAATTTATATAATGGAGTTAATCCCAGTTCTTAAGGGAGCAGAGCAGTGTGACTGGCCTAAGTCGTTTTAAAGACTAGGACCTTTTGTATCTTATTTCTAAGACTCCAAACTACTATTTAAAACAAAAACAAAAAAAAAATCGATTTTTTGAAAATTTTAAATTGTCCTGACCCGTTAAAGAAATTCGTCTTATAAAATATAATCATACAGTTCAAGTTTTGAAACCTTGCGGTGCCTCGGATTCGAATTTCGAGAATCAAAAAATTAGTTTCGAACCCATTTCTAATTATTATATCGCATAATTTCTATTTCGGAAAGAACGCGACGTGCAAAGCTATTTTATGATATTTCTTGCTTCTTTCTTTTACTTTTTAAATAGTGTCGGACATTGTAATACAATTATATTACAATAATAATCTAACAAGCCTAAAATTTCCATCAAAAACGTTAAAATACAAAAATTGTGAAAGTTTAAAATACAATGGTGAGATCATTTCAAATTTCAAAAAATACGTTATTCTGAAGCTATAAAATTTCTAACAAAAATTACACATTTCGAACAAAACACGCTAATAAAAGCAGTTTTCCAATTATTTAAAACAACAGCTTAAGTAAAAGTTAATATCTTTCTCAAGTTGCAGGATTTCTGTCTCGAAATTCTCCACGACGAAACTAGTAGGAGCAACGTTCCCACGCTCGTGCTTTGCAACTCTAACGAAGACAAGGATCCAGAATATTCAGAGTCTTCACCGTTGTCGCAACTAGTGAACGTCAGAAGATGTTGCTTGAATAATGCAGTTTTTGACGTGAAGACGGGAGAGTGTGAACTCGATTATTGCTCGAAAACGGACCATTTCTTGCCGATACTGACCGATTACTTGCGACGAGACAAGTCGCACACTCACGACATAAAGCCAGTTTTTATTCACAGAGGATTACCCGAGTGTGCTTTAGGGGCGATCTTCACGTACGAGATCGATATAGCGGATATTGTCTTTGAGAACGGAACTTTAAAGGTAAGCTGATACTTGAACGTTATATCGCTGTTATATGTGAGATTCTCGATATTCTTCGAATATTTTGAAATTGGAGATTTTTGACTCTACACTGTCGGACAAAACGATAGCACACTATTGATATAACTGAATTTTGACTGATACGTTTTCGACGAGATTTAATATAGTTGATCATGACAGCTTTAATTGTTATTTTTACGTCACTGGAATAGAACAGAAAATTCGGTAAGTCGACAAATGGGCAGAGGCAGCATTATGTTATTGGCTGCAGTTGGTTATAATGAACGAATAGATGTACAGTTCGTTGACTACCGAATGAGTGCTATGATGAACAAAAGTTTAATTGAAGTGCAAATTAGAGGTCATGCACTCGTACGAAGATCAATATTTTTTTATTTCAATAGGGAAATGCGTCCATCTATGAGCAACAATTGTAAAAAATTTCTTTGCATCTCTCAAAATATAATATAATATAATATGATATAATAGTATAATATATCTGTTCTCTCTTGTTCTCCAATTTATTATAAATATGATGTGAAATTGCCGAGGAGAACTATCACGAGCTGTTTGCGTCGGCAGGAATGGCGGAAACAGATAAAAATAAAAAATATTAAATAAATATTATTATATATTTTTACTATAAATAGTAAAATTTACTTAAATATTTAAATATATTATATTATAAATAATATTAAAAAATATTAAATAATTGTATAAATTGTATAAATCATTAATAAAAAAAAATAATTGTATAAAAAAGTTGTATAAGTCATTATGGAATCGTATAATGAAAGTTATATATAAAAAAAATGGAAGTCCAACTCATCGTTAGGTATACAAGTTGTATCGATATTAGTATAATATTGTTGAACTGTAGAAATATCAACAACATTACAGAAATATCAACATTAATTACAACGATATTTACATGTTTACGTTTAATTGTTTATTGTGTTATTTGAGATGAACGCGTATCAATACCATTAAATGTTCGTGAAACTTGAGTATAAATATAAAATTTCTCAAAAATTACAGTTGTGCTATTTTTTCGTCCGATAGCGTAAAAATTTTTGACATCACGAGATGCGTTTTGAACTTTTCTTTTTTCGGAATTTCACAATTTTCCAGTTTTTTTTTTAATTAATAAGTCTAATAAACAATTGCAAGAACTCTTCTCTAATTACTTTCTATTCAAGCTTCTAAAATGAGAACATTTCGAATATTATTCCACTTTCTTGAAATTTTCATTTCATCAAACTTTCTCCGTAAAACATTCCTAAGAAGGTTTTGCTTTTTAATTTGATTTACTCGTGCTAATTTAATGCATTTTTCATAAGTTGATAAACAATGCGTTGCAATGTGATTGTAACCGCATTGAGCAACAGTTATTTAACGTTATTATGTAATTATCCTGTTATTATGTAATAGTTATTTATAGGAATGGTGTTAGAAATTTTCCTCGTTACTGGGAATGTTAAATGTAACCTTGATTCACAGTTAATTGCTATTAAAAGAATATATTTCACAACAAATAACCTTGGATACTTATCATACTATCATACTTTAAAGAAAAATTTTTTCAAACAATTTGTCGTTTAAACCGACAAAGAATATCATTGAAGCAATGAGAAATTCTTGTCTTGCACACCTTATTCCATTTGTAATAAATTAATTGATTAAAATTAAAATGAACGATTTGCATATTCTATTTTTATACTAGAACTCGTCGATACGGACTTCAAATTTTCTTTTTTTCACAATTACTTAGAGAATGCCAGTGTTTTTGTCAAAATTGATATTGTCAAGGTTTGTGCTTTAGGCGTATAAATCTATTTATTTGAAGTAAATGCGAGGTTTATTTATTATCATGTATATATGGAATATTTTGATACGTATTTCTCGAAGAGAGCGATCAGAGTGCTGTACATAAAATATTGTTTTTTTTTTTTCAAAATTTGGTACACTCACACTATCAGTTAATTATGACTGTATTAAAGAAGAAAAGATATTTAATGTTGGAAAGATTTATAATAAAAATATGAAACTTCATTTTGTTGACATTAAGCTAATTTTAAAATTTGTGTGGCTCTCTTTGGAATTGTAGAATTTAGATAAAGTGTTTTGAAAGTGTTTCTATAAACTTGAATTTAGCATTTAGCTACTAGCTATTAGTTCAACACTAATGTGGCACAACTAAAGAAATTTTGAATTTACTTTTATTAAATAAAAGAACTGCATTACATTTCTATGTAGAACCGTATTAGTTTTTACGTCAGAAGACAGTTAGAATTCTACAACGTACTACCACATTTGTAACTCTATTATAACACACTATACCGTATTACACTGTATAATATCATATTATAACGTGATAAACATATTGTAACATGATACAGTTACGAATAGCAATATTCTATGCAACTCATTTAACATATTATGTAGCAATATAACAAATTATGCAACAGTGTAACTTATAATGACAAATTACAACATATCACGACATATTATACGATTTTATCCGGTTCAGCACCTTTCGATACAGTATAATGACATATTACACATATTATGTCGTAGTATAGATTTCTACACATTACTACCACATTTGTCACTATGTCATACCACACTATACTATATAATACCATATTATAACGTGATAATGGTTGATATGGCTATCAATTATTAATGTAAATTTGAAATAGTTACATTTTTTAATTTGTGTTCACCATCAATGTGAGATAATCTTCATCAAGAAATATCAAAATACTAATTGCAACATTCAAATTGTTGCAATCAAATATCAAAATACAATTAAAATAAAATTACAGTAAAATATAATTATAAGTTTGAAACATTTTTTTATACAACGAATAGTTTACGAGGAAGTGAGCCTCTATACACTTTGACAAGCACACATTTATTTACATGACGTATTTTCTTAGTTAATCATGCTGTTTCTGTCGCATTTACTTCAATTCCATTTCTAACACAGATATCGTTATCAACTAGAGGCGTGTCAATTGCTATATTTATTCTGTATTGTTGTTACTGCTTGATAATATCGTTTGAGTATTCAGGACAATTCAGTTAGTATTTTCGTACATAGTTGATATAATTACGTATTGTTTCTATTATTTTGTTAAAATGTTAGAAATATCTTTCTAAGGATTTTTTCCAATTTCATTCTATATAATAGTGTAAATTTAAATTGGTATCTACTATACTTTTATTAATTAGTGCAGAGTGTATGAAAGTATGTGTTTTATTCCGAAAAAAATTAACTCGAAACATAGTCCTCATTACCGTGAGTAATCCTCATTCGTTCCTTGTATTAATTTTTTAGATGATATAAAATGTGTGAGATTGTGATATAAAATTTAACATTTACAGTCGCTCCAGAGAATCTCGACGAAAAATTGTCGTTAATTGAAAAAAAAGTACAACAAATTTTGAGGGATAATTGTAAAGAGGATATGATTCACTTTTAATCAAAGTGGTAAATTTAGTTATTTTGAATTTGCCAGATTTTTGAGAAAAAAAATATCTTCACTCAATCTCTTTCAGAATAACGTAAAGATATCTTAAAAAAAAAAAAAAAAAAAAAAACGAATATAACATTTTGATTAATATAAGATTAATAAATCTATTATTTTTTATTAAGTTACAAGTTACAAGTTTGAAATGTTTATAATTTTTTCATTCGATTTAAAATCCTTGCATTTTATAGAGAATTAATCGATACTTTAAACTGCTATTACTGAAAATCATAGACCTATTAATCTCATACTCATTTTAAAGCGTGAAGCTTCCACTTTTAAAGTTCTCCATTCGTTTTTACATTATTTTGAAAAAGATTAAGTAGATCTAGTAGTCTCCCAAAAATCTTGCGAATTCAAGCGTTTCTATGGATACTAGAAAAATTTTTTTGTAACTAATTTCACTATAGTCTTGGAAGTTATTGAACTTTGAACATTACGATTAAACGACAAAAAGTCAAGAAATCCCATGTTCAAAGTTCAATAGAATGGTAAAAAACCAACAGATTTTTAAAAGTACAAAGAAGAAATTTTAATTTGCAAGACTATGGTAAATTTATATTAAGTCATTCAAAAATTTTTTTAATGTCTTCAGAGGCATCTGAATTTTTGTAATTTTTTTTAAAGAAGAGAATATTTTTCCACATGATATTAAAATATCTCTGAAAAAAAAAAAACGAACTCGAGGTAGTTACAGTATAAGTTTACGCTTAAAAATGAGACAAAGTAGATTGTTACATGATTTATTTTTACAAAATTATAATTATAAGTTTAAAGTATCGACAATTAGTTGTATTGCAAAATTGATTCCACGAAGATAATTTGTATTTCTTGGAACAGTAATTGTAACACAATTGTAAAATTTCTTTTGGAACGTCAACGCATCCTATAAAATGCTACATATTTTGCTTTTTTGCTTATTTGCTTTTTGCTATTTTGCTTATTCTACGTATAGTGTATAAAAAAGGAGCGCAAGTATTCAATAAATTATTATTCATGTTAAAATTCTTTATGTATATTCATAGTTTCGTTCTTTATTATGTCTATCAAGTGCCTTGGCACTGAAATTGAAAAATATTCCAAAAAGTGGAGTGTTAGAGATTCAAAAGGTAAATTATTGTAAAACCAAGTGTCCTCGACGGCGGATGCAAGAGCTGAAAGAACAGAACTCGCTGAATAATCGATGTTTCTCATTTTTTGTCTCCTCTTCCGCCTGAATTATTTGAAAAAAGAAAACGTAATGTAAACGACGTGAGAAACGTTGAACGCCGCCATGTGTTTCCCACGCGAAATACATAGCTTACGTTAGTTTATGTAAACTCGGAGAAAACTAACGTTTCGTGGAAAGAATCGTCCGGGAAAAGGAAAATATTTTAGTTAGAACAACCTAGATGTTGTTGAATTTCATATTATATGAATATTAACCATTGTTTTAACTTGTGAAAAAGAAAACTACGTAAAAGTGTAGGAGAGTTTTGCAGAAAAAAACTAGCCTAATTAAATTTTAACAAATGACGATGTATATGATACTTGAGAGTAGATGTATGATCACATTTAAAACACATTTATTTGGAAAATTATGTAATACAATATTTGAAAATTTTATAAATTTAAAATCTCTTCTTAAGATATTTTAATTTGAAGAGATAGTTACAAATACATTAGGTTGAATAGTATTTAATTATTTGGCACGTTCATATACTTCAAATTCGAGCCTTGCTGTTTCTTTAATGAGATATCGAAACAGGCAAAAATTTGTTTTATTATTTATTATTTACATCTTTATCTTTTTGTGAGAAATATTTTTCCTTACTTTGTAGGGAATTTGAAAAACTTTATAAATATACTATTTATTTTATTAAGTTGATACTAATTTTTGTTTTTAATTTTTAACTCTTAAATTATTCTTCTTTCCAAATTTTCTCTATTTACTTACAATTACCTTTTGCAATATTTTTATAATATTCCAAGATGATAGATACTTGCAGGCCAAGCTATTTGCATTAATATAAAATTCATTGTTGCAAATATATTAAGCATTAGACTATAGAGAAATAAAAATTATATTAATGTAGATTGATATTTACAAACAAGAATGTTAAATTTGCAATAACTACTTAACTACTAAATCTTGAAGTATATATGTAATTAGATAATTACATATTTTGGGAATCATTGAACGTTTTCAATGTGTTCAAACTATCTATAATGAATCTTTAGATATATTAGTATACATATTATATTGTATACATATATTAGTATTATTATATTAGTACTACAATATAAAGATTTAATTATACGAAATATTTTATTAATATATTACATGTAAGTATCTATATTAATATAAAATTTATTACTCAATAACATATTAAATATTGGAGAAAACAAATTATACTTGAACAACAAACTATTTATGACAAATTTTTTCACATATTAGAGTATTACCATATAAAAATTTAATTATATGAAATGATGTGTTTCACTTGAAAATTATATTATATTTCAGTGGTTCAATCTATAGATAGTTAAAATAGTTACTAGGTACATATGTATGTATATCTAACTGATTGCGACCAGATGGTGTATGCCATCTTGCCATTAACCTGGCTATATTTATACTATCAAAATTTATGATCAGTACTAAGGTCAAAGAAATGAATTATTCGATCAGAGATATCATTCTTGTAACGTGCAAAAACATACGAATTCTTAATGCAACAAAAGCTCGATTATTTGAACATTTATTTATTACCTAAGTTTTATCACAAGAACGATCTACATTTTCTACTTTCTGCGTGTACAGGGTGTTTACGATTTACTAGCGTTTTTTTCTTTCTTAGATTTTTTTCTATGGAAAAATGAAAGAGAACAGAGTTGTACTGTTTTCCTTTTTTACTTTATGCAATGGTGTAGAAATTTTTTCTGATCATATTGTTTTTTAAGAACTGAAGATGACTTCAATTTTTTTAAGTGGAATGCTATTTTTTTTTTTTTTTTATATGATATTAAAACGGATATAAAGGTTCGACGATTTACCACTGAATGACTTTCACATTTATTCAAGGTCAGGAACGAAAGAAATAGCTTCGATAGCCGTTGGAAATGGTCACAGAATAAGATTTCTTCACAATATTTTAGTGTTATTAGCATGGCGCAGATACTAGGCTAAAAAATAAGAAACAAGATAGATACATAGGTCTTTATTGTTTTCCCTTAGGATTACAATTTCCGCTTCTTCTCCACCTCCATACAGTCTTCTTAGCAATAAATGCAATAATCATTCACTAGCATCGTATAACCTCCACTTACATATCATTCCCTAATATCGAATATAATAATAATATTAATATAATATAATATAATAATAATATAATATAATATTAATATAATATAATGTAATAATAATAATATAATAATATGATAATCACTACATAATTACACCATAAGCATTACCATAGCTAACATCCTACTATATATTCCATTAGGCCCGCTCTTATATCTAATTATACCCCTTTCCTTCCACCCACCCTATCTTTGGCCTCATTCTTTGTCCTTTTCTTTGTCCTATTCGCCCCTCGCTATTTTCTTCCTACTTTGTTTTCCTCCTCCGATCTGCCCTCACATTCTCTGAGTCATGCTTCCCATCCTCCTTTCTCTCCTCCCAATCATCCCTCTATATCCCGTTCCTCCGTTCCTGCAGTTCCTTCTTCCTGTCCCCTATTTCTTTTTCTATCCAGCCTTTTCAGTCATCCTTCTCCTTGTCCTTCCTCCCCCAGAATTCTTCCAACATTTACCTGCCATCCTCTCTCCTCCTCGCCACTTCTTCCACATACCTCCCACACATGCTCCCACGTCTCTTTCTCCTCCTGACACAGCCTACATTTCCTTTCCTTTTCCATTGCCCAGTACCTTCCTTCCCTGATTTCATTCCCCAGTCTGTACCTGGCGAGCCATTTCACCCTATTTGCATTCCATTTCCCTCAATAAGAAACAATTAATTTAAAATTATATGAAAATAATATATAACGAAGGTGTCGACAATGATACGCGTCTTTTCATACTGATTCATTCACAGTTTTCGAGAAAGTGATTCAAATGGTGCAAAGCATGAAACTTCAAGCAGTTGCTTAGTTTGAAAAATTTATGAAACACAGAGGCTAAAAAGTTACAATTAGACACAGAGATCTAAAAGATCTTCAACATTTTTGATGTCTAAAATGTATGAAATTTATTTTAGAGAGGTCTGTTGTTCCGTTATCCAATAATTTTATTATCTGAATGTAGATTAGTCTCCCAATTAGTTCCGATAATCGAGATGAATTTTATACTTTATTGATCTATTCCATATTCAATTTGACTATAAAGAAAAATGAGAACAAATCGCAAAAACTTGTAACATTGTACAGGTCAGAGCCGTTTTATTATTCCCTGGCTTCGCTATTTCTTTTCATATCGGTGCAATTTAGCGCGATATGCGAGGCAGGTCGAGCCTTAATTACAATTAGAGGTGGACTATTAATTAGCCCACATTACGAGACCGATTCGTACAAATGTACATGTATCACAATTTCATGAGCCATTTACACACCAATCTGATTAATTTCATGTCCCGAATTTTAAATTTTAATGCCAAAGTATCGGATAGATGCTCAATTTTTTGTATCTGAAATAAATTTCCTTAACGATTAGGCATAACTTTGTTGAATGACTAAAATTTGTTCGACTGTGGAATGTTAAATAATTTGTTTCAAGGGGGCAGGACAGTTTGACGAATAAAAATTACGAATAATTTGGAAGGCTAGTAGAAAAAGAAGCATATGTTTGATTTTGTGATTTATTTTATGAACTATAAAAAGCAACATTAAAAAAGAAACAAAAGAGGGCTCTTATTTAACTTCTTAACGGCATCCTTTCACATAACTTTTTTTTACATTGCCTATCGGTGTGCATGAGTCCAGCCAAACAGGATTAGCTGTAACAAAAAGGCAAAAAAAATTCAAAAGTAAACAATATGCTCTAAGGATTGACGAACCAACATTTTCATTTTTGTGAAAATTATGAAAATAGCAGCTATTTGTTTTTAATATATCGAATTTATGCCAAAAATTTCTACGTTTTTTGTTTATATTTTTCGAAATTGTTAAAAATTAAAAAATGTTCGATAGTCAATCCCTAGTTACACTAAAGATACGTACCAAGTTTCACAGTAATCGGTTTGTTAGATTCCGAGATATCTTGCACACCGTTTCTAAAAACCTAGTTTTGAGAAAAACGCGTTTAAAGTTTCAGAATCACGTCATTTTTCATATGTATCTTTTATTTACTTTTTTTACTTATATATCGCGACTCGCAGTTTTTACAATTCACATATTCGATTCACCAAGTAATATTTGAATCACACGTAATATATTTCCCACTATTTTATTGCCAAATCAACACGATTCACTTTCAAAGTTTACTATTATGTTCTAATATTATTATATTTTTCAATTTTATTAACATTATATTTTAATGAATCGAATTAATTTATTATCTGTAAATAAATTATAAAATTAATAATATTTAAAATGCAAGAAAATTTTCCATTCTATTTAGTTTAGTTAAATTAAAACCATGACCTATTATTATATCATTTAATTTAATATTTAATTTATTTTATGAATTAATATAAAATGTATATTTTCATTATTATTTACATTTTTTAATTTAATTACAATTAAAATTTTACGATTTCGAGATGTTATTTGCGAAAGAACATTTTTAGATAATCATATATTTTATATTAAAATTATATTAAAATTTAGAATAATTAAATTTATTATTTCAGAATCATTTTTTTTTTTTTTCATTTTTTTTTTTTTTTTTTGAACATTCCTTTATAGATTAATTTCTCCATCAATTGAAATTAATATGTTATGACCTCTAAAAATAATTAAAATATTATCGTGAATGTTTGATCCAAGATATGTATTAGTAGCAGGATCTCTATTAATTCCTCGCCTAGTGACATTTAATTTCGTTCAAAATCAGTTTCTCATTTATCCTGAAAGACAATATTTTTCTGAGTTGTGTTGCCATTATATTTTTCAATTTAAAAAGCGTGATAAAAATATATTACTTTTTCAATCTTTCTCGATTGATTTCTCATTTATCTCGTTTTAGTAATAAAGAAAAAAAAAAACGGGCAAAATTCGGGAATATTTGATGACAATCGCAATGTTCGTATTACGAACACCGTTAATATTCGTAAATATGCATGTTTACCAAAAACATTGGCAATGGTCGGTCTTGCACCACTAATCTAAACAACGCAAACTTGTCAGACAACTCAATAATTGTACCTACATGTACATGATTGACATTCTTGAAAACTAAATTTAGAAATTAGGAAGAACCGGTTGCCATCTGTGCGATCGCGACGATCGTCCGTTTCGCTCTTGTTCATGAGCGCGTTAAACGAATGGCTGTTTCGACGTGTTCATCCAAGAAACATAGGGGATTTCCGTCTTTTCAACCCGGCCACGCGTAAACGATGGAGGCAGTTCGTTTGTTTATAATAAACAAAGTTCGCCTTAACTCTAGATCGTAGCACCGACCAGGCAACAAACTAGCGGTTTCATCAACGTCCTCTTCTAGCTAGGAAGATGCCCGTAAGAACATCCAGATTTTTCTTTCATTATAGGGAAAAGTAAAGTAAAACCGGGTAGCTAATGTATTTTAGCTTCGTAAAAAAAAAATCGTATCGCAAAAGACAAATTTACACAAGGTTGAATCTCTTAATTGGGCCATCAATAAAAAAATTGCCAAACTTTTTGGAAGAAATTGTTTGGCTCGCGGGAAAATGAAATTTTCCGGAGGTATACAAATACAAATAAATAATTTTCCTCCATAGGTGTGTAAAATAAGCGAGTATTAAAAGGCAAATGAAACAGTGATACAGTGAGATGAAATTTTTATGTTTAAAGTTAAAAAATAGTGAAAACAATTATTTTTGACAAATATAAAGTAATTCTACTTGGTTTGTCTTATAAAAAATTATGTTGATTACTAGTTTAAGAACTTGTAAAAGGTTTGAATTATTTTAACATACATATATATGTATATTAATTAAGATAATATATTATTAAGATAATTATATTAATTAATTATTCAAATATATATATCTTAATTAATAGAACAAAAATTGCAAATAAAATATTGACCATCTTCTATACTTATATTGCATGTGCTCATCCATAACACATAGTGCACTGAATCCAGTTCTGCCTCATAGCCAAATGCTGCTGTTACCTCAAATGTATTAATTTACTAAAAAGTTAATTTACTTAAATACTAAAAAGATGAAAAAAGAGTCAGAATGCTTTATAAATGCTATAGAATGTACGAATATTACTTATGCTATATCTGAATGGATTCCTGAATGTGAAAACACTAAAAAAACAATCACTTCATTTACACAATTTTGAACATTGAAATTTTCAACTCTGTACAGAACGTTACAATGTTTACTCTGAAACTTGTCACATAATGTCAGAGGGTCCAACTGAATATTATGCCACAGTTCAGTCTCGAAGCACTTATTTTAAAAAAACAGTAGTATCTGGTTTTACTCTACGTTTTTCTAACTGTTATTTTTATACAACATTTCATTGGTCACAATTCTTAACAGATTGGATCTCAGTTCACGCACATTAAATATGAATTCACCTGTTTGAAGCAATGAAAATGTTCCACTAAATGAAATCAAAATTTTATTCAAAATTGATGAATATAGCTAATGATATGAATAATGTTTTTTAGTGTCGGGTAGTCATGAATACATTTTTCTTTATGGCAGAGTATTCGGAAAATTTGCAAATATTAATATTATATGTATTATAATTAAATAAATTTTTAAATTGGAAATTAAATGTAATATAATTAAAAATTTAAATTAATGTATAATAAAATAAATATAAAAATAGTCAAATAACATCTTCAAAGTGTCAATATCAAATTGACAATTCAAAATGAATATGATGAATTAATGAAAAATGTAAATTAAATAATCGAATTAATGAGATAATTAATATTAATGTTCCAATTAATACACGAATACTATGAAATCCTGTTGATGAAAAGAAATTGATAAATTCTATCATTTATACAAAAATAAGCATTTTTATATTCAATTATTTGAATAATAGAAAAATATAAACCTATAATTGTAACTAATAATTGTAATTAATAGTATTTTCATTCTTTTTGAAAATTTATTTTCAAAACAAAAATAAATTCCTTCTTATACCGATTGTCAGAAAAAAAATCACTATCGTTGTAGCAGAAATAATCAATTGTCATTTTTATTATCGTTCTCAACATCGCTTGGTCACATATGAAAACTGCCGAAAATTCTTCAGATTGATTCTCCATTTTTGATTAATTGCTCAAATTGAGGATCTATGTAGCAAACACAAAATCATATAAATTTGATGATTATTATTCATACAATAACTGTTTAGCGCAAATAGATTAGAGAGCAAGTAGAATGTTCATTGTGATCGTTAAATTTGTTTTTTCA
This sequence comes from Frieseomelitta varia, assembly GCF_011392965.1. NCBI lineage: Eukaryota > Metazoa > Arthropoda > Insecta > Hymenoptera > Apidae > Frieseomelitta > Frieseomelitta varia. The sequence goes on along the minus strand of NW_025109195.1, from coordinate 294,191 downwards.
TGCTTTTCATGCTGTAATCACATCGAAGAAACAATATAAGTTACTATATTTGAAAAATTAACGACGACTTCTAGGTTTTGTGAAATCATGATTTTCAGAAAAATTTCATTCCAGCGTTCGATGATAGTGCAACTTTGTCCTAAAAAGTTTCTTTATACAATAAAAAATAAGACAGAGATTAGGATCGTCCCATTTAGCTAAGATACATAATTATATTATTTATTTCTCCACAAATTGCGATCAGCTTATTCTTCGAATCGACTGTGTACGAGTTTTATTTATTATTTAAACAGTAAACAGTTAATTATTAACTCTTAACTAAATATTAAATATAATATTATAAGGTTAATAAAATACTGAAAAATCTCGTAGCAAATTTTAGGAGACCTCATTCTACCTAATGACGGTAAATTTACGTCACGAAGAAACAATGTTTTTCAATGTTTTTAGAAGTATTTGGATTTTTAATATTTTAAATATTTGTAATATTTTTAATATTTTTGATATTTTAAATACTTTAAACATTTTAAATATTTTATTTGGATAATGTTTTGAATTTTTGGAATTTTTGAAAAAAAGCAAAGGAGTATGCGAGTAATTCAATATGATAGAGGTCTCAAGCTTTAAAACGTGACCAATTCTGACTGATTCTTATACGATTTTTTTGTTCTTACAAAGTTGCAACAGTTTAAATCATCGACAATTTGTCATCCTAATTGGTTCAGTTATGTTCTTCACCGTATATTCTTCATGTTTGATACGGTTAGTGAGAGAATTAAAAATTATTTTCAAATGTGATTTATGATCGTGTGTTTTTCGTTTCATTGTTTGTTAATTTTTCAATGGAGTTTAATGGATCGTGTGATAGCTGGCTCCCTAGATTTTCCACGAATCGGGGTTCTATTAGATCCATAATGGATTTTTAATCCGGGTTGTTCTTTGGGTGTAATGGACTTTTAATTGCTGTTTTCGTTTAATTGGTTTCTCTTTAGAGTGAATAATATCGTGAAACTTCGCCATTTATGATTTTTTTTTAACACTGTTAATCTTTAACTAGAACGTTCATGCACAGATTCATTTCACAGATTCATTTCTATGTATTCCAGAACTCGATACTTTATTCGTTTATATCACTCAAATGTTTTTCTATTCTGTTGAAACAAAAACTGCAATTACATGTTAAAAAAATTATGTAGTAGAATATTTAATTTTTGTTATAATAAAACTCAATTTTGTGACTAAATAATCGAATTTTAATGTTAATTCAAACTTACTTCTTTTTATATAATATATACTATTATGTATAAAATAAATCAACTATGTATATGTGGAAACTAAGAAGTTTTTGAAATGATAAATATTGAGAAACTTGTAGAAGAATAATAATACAAAGAAAATTATTATTGACATCTGTAAGCTAGAAGAAATAATTAACCCTTGGAATGTTTAATTCGCAGATATATAATCTCATAATTAGATATTAGAGTAGATATATAATTTTATAATCAACAATAGAATTAGAGATCCAAATATATAGTGAAATTAACAATATAGTGAATAAATATATCAAAAGATGAATTCTTGATTTGTTGTATGCTTCTCATTCACTATTGATCTTCTAGATTCTAACTAATTTTGAAAGCGTTCAATAAAAATGGTATAAATAAATAATGAATAATTAGAGACTCATCTTCGTACATTAAATAAAAATGTAAATAAATACATAAAAATTGTGTGAACCATGTTTAAAACTTTTCAAGTTCAGTAGGGAATCTCAATAAATGAAATTGAAGTTCAATATTTCTGTTGATAGAGACCATTGCGAATTAAAGCATACAGAACCTTTGTATAAATTAATTTCTGCTTTTATTCAAGATAAAATATGTAAAAAGAAATAACATTCATCTTTATCCGAAGCAAAAGAAGTTTCTGAATAATTATTTTTGTTAGTAAAAATAGTGATGCCGACTCATTAATCGATTAATCTGATTTACTAGGCTGTGTAATAAATTCATTCGCCTCTTGGTGTTATGTTTTTGAAGATGTTAAAATGTATCATAGAAAATCCAGTGTTCAAAAATCTTAGGACACCTGTTAGTTTTAATTATTTTTAATTCACCAAACTGTGTCGTCCGCAATGAAATTTCACTCGTTAAATTTTTTTAAGCAAATTTCCATTCTTCCTGAGGAACCTCTTAAAGATGCGATTTAAAAACCGACTGTACAATGTAGCAAACGCTTTGCTAAGTAATTCAAAATTTTTTTACATTTCTTGCAAGCTTGGAAGATAAAGAGATTAATTTCTTTCCTTTCAGTATGTGCTTCAGTATTTATTGTAGAGGATGAAGTTTCTCAATTGTGCGTGTATCCACGAGGATGAAAGAAACCTGTGCTGTTTCCAAGCTATATAACATTCGATAGTAATACTATTAAAAATCTCAGTATGCACTCTTGCTCAAAAATCTCTAAACACTTTTTATAATGAATAGAAAATTTTTATAATGAATGGTAAAATTTTTATAATGAATGATAAAATTTTTATAATGAATGGTAAAATTTTTTAACTGCACGCAATTGTCAATATATTAACACTTGACAGATTCTTTCCTGTCATTTAATAGTTCAAGTAGATAGTATAATTTTTCAATTTTCAATTCTTCCAGTTTTGAAACAAATGCGGGAGGATTGTCCTGAGGATTTTGAGCGGGAATGTATAATACATGCAATCTGAACAAGGAGACGAATATGGATAAATATTGCTTATAATTATAATTATAAATATATATAAATAAATATAATATAAATTTATATTATATAAATAATATATAATAATAAATATAATATAAATAAATATATTAATAAATATATAAATATATTATATATTATATTAATAAATATATAAATGTTAATAATTAATAAATATATAAATATATTATATTAATAAATATATAAATGTTAATAATTAATAAATATATAAATATATTATATTTATTATTATATAAATAATATATAATAATAAATATAATATAAATAAAATATAAAATAATAAAATAAATAATATAAATTTATATTATATAAATAATATATATAATAATAGTAAATTTAATGTAAAATAATATAATGAATAATATAAATTTATATTATATAAATAATATAATATAATAATAATAAATATAATATAATATAATAAATATAATATAATATAATAAAACGAACATTATAAATATGAAATTGGAAATACAATACACAATTTTAATATTTAAAATATTTAGAAAATCATTTATTGTTGCAAAAAATATTGGGCTTGTGATTAATGAACGATTCAAATTTATTGTAATATTTACTGTACTATTGACACTGGAATGTTTATTACTTCCACACAGGAAAGCTGTTCTTCACAGATAATAATTATATAATACGCGTAGATATGAAAAGACTCATAATTTGTTAATTTTATCATGTATGCGGACAAACGCATTACACAAGCTCGTAATCAAAATTTCAAAATGAAATACAAATATCTGGGACTAGATCGTAACAATTTTAGAGTAACATTTCAAGTTTCAATTTTCGCTGTTCGATTTACGATACCCAAGGGTTCACGGTCTTTTTAAAAGAACCGTATTTCATATTGATTTGTTGCGCCCCGTATTTCTCCGCTTTCATAATGATTTGATACGTCGTGCCATGATTTTACGAATCGTTCGGTGATTCTGCCATTGCAAATCCCTTTATTGATATAAATAATAAACAGACGAAATTTTTACTATAAAATTCACACAAATTCCACTCTTATGTGTAAGTATTCAATTTTGTATCGTGTTTTCTACAAAATTAAAAGAGCACTAAATTGTAATCGAAAATTTGGCGATATTTGAGTTTGTTCTAAAGAGGGAAACTTCTACTTTTCGAATCGCAACACACAAAAGACAACACAGTTACACGCTAAACGTATCCGATGTACAATTTTGGATCATTTTAATGCCGCCGTAATTTCAGTGGCACATTTTTCATTCAAAATTGAATCGAAATCGATCAGAAAAAGTCATACTTCAAATTTTAAGGGGAGACATTGATCTTGAAGGCCTCGGTGGATTTAGTTCTGAAAAAACGAAAAATAGAGAAAATTTGAAATTGCAAAATTTTCGAAACAAATATATTCACTTTTTCGAGCCGTAATATTTACCTTGAAATATCAATATATTATATTATTGTTATTATCATTCGTTTCATTTACGGAAGATAATCCTTAAAATCTTTTAATGCATTTTCGCCTAGATAAAATGTTTGATCATCGTAAGATATCTTGAAAGAAAGTTGAAATATTTTTTTCTATAACGAATAGTTTAGGAAATAATTGGGGTACTTAAAATTGGTCACTTTGAATGGGACACTCTGTATAATAAATTAATTAATATAATAACATTTAATAAATAAATGTTATTAATGTTATTACATTAAATTTAATAAACAAATACATCTAATAAATGAAATATATTTATTTCTCTACATATTTCAATACGTAACAATTAATTTTGTACCATTTAGTGGTTACTAATGAACATAATGTTGCCACTTTAAAATAAACTCAAACACAACAATGAAGTATAAAACAACAATAATAATGAAGTAATCAAATCATTATTTAAATTCAATGTGTGTATATAAAAATCGTTTCTATTTGGATAAATAAGAAATGGCACTTATAAAGAAAAATACAATGCTATTCCAAATGAATATTTTTTTTTTCTTGCTTAAAGAGAAACACGCGATTAAAATAAAAGAAATAACAGGCGTAAACTTTCGTTTGAAAAAAATCTGTTCCGAGTGAAGAACCAACTGGACAAAATTATACCGAGTTTACTTTTCTGAATAAATTTATCGGATCGCGGTGTCCAGCCAATTTTTTAGAATTTACGTCGTCTTACCTCGTCGAGAACCACGTCCCGACAGATTTTATGCGACACTTTACACGAGTGAATTTTATTTTTCATTCCGAACCCACGGGACGTAACGCTTGCTCAGCTATTTTGCAGTATATCTGCTCAATATCTGGAAGCGGGAGCGACTTGGTCCGGGATTTGATATTTGAACTTTATAGCTCGTGTCCTATAACTTTAAGGTTACCGCCGCACGTAACGAATTTAATAGAATGACATTCGTTCCCCTTTAATTCGCGCTTTCGACCATAACCAGACGAAACGAAACGAGAAAGTCAATTTATTTTTCCCTCCCGATATTCCCACTTTTGAGAAAGGCTACTCGAGATCTGTGGATCTTTTAGGTACGACACATTTGCGTAGTATTTCCCTTTTGTTATTCATTCCTCGAACAAGCTCAAGCTCCTTGTCCGTTTAGATAAATTATTTATTAACAAAGATAAGAATTTCGAGTGCAAAATCCAAGAAAATTGAGTCTAATAGACACGAAACTCGTTTAAGGGGTCAGAATAGTTTGAAATTTTCAAAAAATCGATTTTTTTTTTTTTTTAATAGTAGTTTGAAGTCTTAGAAATAAGATACAAAAGGTCCTAACCTTTAAAAACGACTTATTTTGGGGTATAGTAATAAATCCGCGGATACAGAATAATTGAATTTGTATCACTGTTTACAACTTTAAGCGGTATTACAAAGTGTAAATCGTGTGATTCAAATATTACTTTTGAATTGTGAATCGAATATTAGGGGACTTGGATTCAATTTAGTTGTGAATTGTAAAAACTGCGATGTATAAGTAGAAAAAGTAAGTAAAGGATACATATGAAAAATGACGTGAAACTTTAAACGCGTTTTTCTCGAAACTAGGTTTTTAGAAACGATGTGCAAGATATCTCGGAATCTAACCAACCGATTACTGTGAAACCTGGTACGTATCTTTAGTGTAACTAGGGATTGACTATCGAACATTTTTTAATTTTTAACGATTTCGAAAAATATAAACAAACAATTTGGAAATTTTTGGCATAAATTCGATACATCAAAGACAAATAGCTGCTATTTTCGCAATTTTCACAGAAATGAAAATATTGGATCGTTAATCCCTAGAGAATATTGTTTACTTTTGAACTTCTTTTGCCTTTTTGTTGCAACTGATCCTGTTTGGTTGAAATCATGCACACCGATAGGCAATAGGTAAAAAAAAGTTATGTAAAAGGATGCCGTTAAAAAGTTAAATAAGAGCCCTCTTTTTTTTCTTTTAATGTTGCTTTTTATAGTTCGTAACGTGTTAAAATAAAGCACAAAAGCTCATGTCAATCAAATATGTAGTTTCTTTTTACTAGCACTCCAAATTATACGTAATTTTTAGGCCTGTCAAACTGTCCTGTCCTTTTAACGATAACTCGATTCTAAAAACTTTGAACAAATTGAGAACAAATTGGGGTCCAGAATTCTGCCGAGTTAATTCAAAAGACAAATGACATTGGAAAAAAGACTTTCAGTATTTAACCTCTTGCGCTGGAATGACGTGTCACGCACGTCGAGAATTCTTTTGTCCCAAAATTGCAATATTTTCTCAGTTTTAAGTATATTTAAGTAAAACAAAATAGGCAAAGGAATAATAAATTTATTCCTTCTCAATAATTCCGATCCAGTGATATCATACCGACGAGTTGAAAAAGAAAGCATCAAATTATTGTATACGGTCACTCGTTATGGTCCGCAATCAGTCGCCAGCGCAAGTGGTTAACAATCGGACATATTTCGCGTACAGAGTGATCCGTTTTGAAACGTTCCACACAATTATCTCCTAAACTATTCTTTGTAGAAAGAAATGAGAAGGAGAAAAATGGTTCAATTTTCAAATCTATCGTAGATTTAGTCATCGAAAAGAATCTGTACAATTTTCGGGAAAGAAGTATTCTTACTTTGTCGTCTATCATGATATTCATAATATCAAAATTTGTGATGTTGTAAGTTCAATAAAATGTCGAAAAGAATGTAATAATTTTTAAGGGATCATGTTTTTTTTATTTAGTCCTATTAATATTTTTACACGCTATGGAAATTTATAACATTTTCAAGGAGAAGAGTGTCTACAGTTTCTCATTTGCTGTCTGCTGTAGAATAAAATGAACGGTGTATTTTGAAATTATCATTGGTATAGTACCATTTTCTTTTCATGAAATTATAGTCAATCCTTCGAACATCGGTAATTTATGTTTCGGACTGTATAATAAATATAATATATTAATATAAACATGTATTAAATATATTTATATAAAGATTTATGAGTGATATATGAATTTTATATACATTTATTTTATACACTTTATTTAATATACTTTATTTTATACACTTTATTTAATATTTTATACACTTTATTATTATATAACTTTATTTACATTTATTTTATACACTTTACATTTATTTTATATGTTTATTTACTTATATAATGTTTATATACATTTGTTTTACCTGCACTTACATAATACAATAATTTTATTATTACATAATAATTGCACATATATAATGTTTATATACATTTATATATATATATTTCATATATATGTATATACAGGGTGTGGCACTTCTGATTGTGTAACAAAAAATGTTTTGAACAAAAACTAATCAGTTTCTAGTTGGCTGCAAAGTACAATATAAAAAATTCCAAGAACCTTTTTTCTTCATTAAAAAATCAAGGTCACATTGATTTTTTTAAAATGGCACCGTATGTTTTTGACTTCGCAGGATTGTTGTTTCCGAAAAAACAAATTCAACGACGTACTATACTATGACCTTCAGATTTCTTTGTCCTCAGAAATTTAGGTTTAATCAACAGAAATATTAATATCGAGAATTATTTTGTTTCAATCATGTACTCTTACACACTTTTCAATGTTATAAAACATTTCCGGACATGGGTGGATATTTTGTAGCGTACATATTTGCAATTCTACGTGCATTTCTATCACATTTACCGAGCATAAGCAGCATATCTACCTTTTCACTTTTAGAATACATGCTTAGTTTTGTACTGATAGATTAAGACTGAATATCGGAATTGTCTTAGCAGAATGAACGATTGTAACTTGGTAGGGTGAAAGTTATTTTGATATTAATGTTATGAAAAAATATTAACATAACTTGAACTGTAGTGCAAGACCGTTAAACCGACAAAAGTATCCAAATAATGTGTAATTAATCGTCACAGATACCATTTCTGGATCAGAGTTGATTCTTACTGGTTCAGAGAACATTTTTATGAAAAATTGAACAATGAACAATTTCTGTTGATTAAACCTAAATTTCTGAAGTCAAAGACATCTGAACGTCATAGTATAGTAGGTGGTTGAATTCGTTTTTTCAGAAGCAACAATTCTGCGAAGTCAAAAATACACGGTGCCATTTAAAAAAATCAATGTGACTTTGATTTTTTATCGAAAAAAAAGTTTTTGGAATTTTTTATATTGTACTTTGTAGCCAACTAGAAACTGATTCATTTTTGTTCAAAATATTTTTCGTCACACAATCAAAAGTGCCTGAAAAAGGTGTCGTGGCGACAGTTACGTGCCACATCCATATATATATATATATATATACATTTATTTTATACGTTATAAATATATAAATATATAAGTATAAATATAAATACAAAAATATAATTATACAAATGTAAAAATTGCGAAATATGTATGAAATTTGTATTTGCACTTATTCGTGAGATGCTTTCATGCAGAAAAATATCGTTCCTTAATTTTTTCAATTGAAACCAGTTTAAATTTTAGATTATCAAAGAACCAGTTTCACACGGATTGAAAAACGACTTGTACATTTAACAGGATTAAATGTCTGAAATGTATCAATTAAATTTATTATGACGATTATTGTCTAAAACACTAATTGACATTGATATTTCACTTTACTTTGAATTTTTGAATTTTGCAGAATTGTTTGAAACGAAAGTAACGTTTTAAATTTTGCGCCTCAAAATCGAAAAATTTACGTTTGACCAGAGGAAGCGGATTTTTATAGGGTGGCCACTGAAAAAATCGAAGGGCTTGAAGAAGTCATAACTCGTTCATTTTCAAAATGATAGTGATTTGAAGTATTTTTCACACATAGTACTGAAAAAATTCTATTAATTATATGTCCAAATAAAATAACAAAAAATTAAAAAAAAAACATGTGTTTGTAAAAGTTACTTTTGTTTTGTATCATTCAGTCTTTCGGTGACCACTTTAGATATCAAAATGATCGTGCACCAATGTGCAGCGTCGTAACAACGATGCGCTGAAACTAAGAACCGCATTGCGGACGGTATTAGATAGAGTCTCTTGTTCCAACCGGGCGTGTCTTTGCGCAACCGATACCTGTAAATCTCTAAATCCAACGCAACGCTTCTCTCGCCAATGAATTCTTCTTGCTTTTGGCGAATTCTTTCTTTGGTCGAGCGTTCTGGTGTTTCTCATTTTCGATACACATCAGCTTCGGAAAGCACTCGCACACTGAACAAAAATTATTGATGTTGTTTCAAGCTTTTGTAACTTTTGTATTATGAGCAAAATTTTTGGCCCAGATTTGCCATTACATTGGATCGCTGAAGCTGAAAATCGAGGCCAATTTCGAGATATTGGGAAGAATTTATCGATTCCACTGCGATAAATTTTGCTCAGATGTTTAAACCTCTCACGTAAATAAGAACAGAAGAAAAAAGATTTGGATTAAATTTCATTTTCTAACTTTTTTATGTACATTATTCAAATTTCATTATATACATATGTACATATAAATGTGCATTGTATGCATTTCATATAAAATGAAATTTGAAACGAATATAAAAAAGTTGTAAAATGAAATGTAATCCAAATTTTTTTTCTTCTGTTCTTATTTACTTGAGAGATATTATATATAATATATATAATATATATATATATATAAACTATATAATAAAATTATAATATATAAATTTTGTTCTTTAATGTATATTATATATAAGTGAAGAACAAAATTTTCCAGTGTTCACTCAAAGATGTTTGAGCTTGCAAAATTTGCGGGAAAAAGAGTATCTTTAATATCTCTTTTCTCAAAATAATCTAAAACATCTTTGAAAGAATTCGATACGTACAGTGACTCCTATTAATATTCAAACAATAAATATTGAAACTGTTGTAACTTTGTAGAAAGAAATCGTGAAAAACAATAAACTAAATTCGTACGAAAACTTGAAACCTCTGCATTCATTCTATTTCAAAATGTTTTTACGTCACACAGCAAGTGAAGATACTTTTCTTCTCGAAAATGTTACAAATCCTCATGGTATGTGCAAACATTGAAAAATTTTGTTCATTTACTGAATTTACAATGGACTTGAAGATTGTAGCTTTCAAGGCTGCACGATTCTTTCTTCATGCTATATTTCTATTAACTTATTTTTCACGTTGAGCAGAAATGTGCAATCAATTTTTTTCCCGAGTGAGCCTGAGTTTTTGAGAAAATAAATGTTGGAAAAAAAAAACGTCAAATTTTCAACCTTGAAAATTTTTCACACTTCAACTCCAAAAGTGTTTCAACTTGTTTTATGAAATAAAAATGACACTACAGACCCAAATATAATGATGAATATTTTTCGAGCGTTACAAATACTTGAACACATTCAAATCGCACCAATTTTCATGAATATTTGAATTTATCGTGAAAATTAAGGGGGCAAAACAGTTTGACGGGCCTAAAAATTACGAATAATTTGGAGAGCTAGTAAAAAAAAAGTACATACTGAGTGACATGAGCTTCTGTGGTTTGTTTTAACACATTATGAACTACAAAAAGCAACATTAAAAGAGAAAAAAAGAGGGCTCTTATTTAACTTTTTAACAGCATCTTTTTTACATTGCCTATCGGCGTGCATGATTCCAGCCAAACAGGATTAGTTGCAACAAAAAGACAAAAAAAGTTTGAAACAATATTCTCTAGGGATTGACGATCCAACATTTTCATTTCTGTGAAAATTATGAAAATAGCAGCTATTTGTTTTCTTTTATCGAATTTAAAAAATTTCTACGTTTTTCGTTTATATTTCTCGAAACTGTTTTAAAATTAAAAATTGTTCGATCGTCAATCCCTAGTAAGTGTTATGCTAAAGATAATCGGTTGGTTAGATTCCGAGATATCTTGCACACCGTTTCTAAAAACTTAGTTTCGAGAAAAACACGTTTAAAATTTCAGAATCACGTCATTTTTCATATGTATCCTTTACTTACTTTTTTTACTTATATAAAGGCGGCTCACAGTTCTTACAATTCACAACTAAATTGAATCCAAATCCTCTAATATTCGATTGAACGAAAGTAATATTCGACTCACACGATTTACACTTTATAAAACTTAAAGTTATAAACAGTGAATGCAAATTCAATTATTCTGTATCCGCGTTATTATTATTATTATACCCTAAGATAGGTCGTTTTAAAGATTAGGACTTTTTGTATTTTATTCCCAAGACTTCAAACTACTATTTGAAACAAAACAAAAGAAATCGATTTTTTGAAATATTCAAACTCTCCTGACTCTTTAAAAGTTTCGAAAAAAGTCTAACTAGAATGAACCTTTTTCTTGCAAGAACCATTAGAGAAGGAAAAAATGAAAATAGTTCCGCTAACGATCCCTAAGGGGGTCATAGGAGGTCATTACTAGAAATATATCTCGTGGACAAAATGGTCGAATGAAGTTTTAACCATTTCCAATTCATTCACCATTTCCAATTCACCGGAATTTCTGAAATCAATTTCCAATTCTCGCTTCCTTCCTACGCTGACGTTGGGTTTTCCACGTTCTCTGGCTAATCCGCTCGATCTGCCGCGTACGGCGGTGGATTTTTACGCATTTTCCCACGAATATTTGGAAAACGTCACTGGCTGCGCCGAGCTGAAACTCGTCAAGACTTTCGAGGAATTCGCGGCACCCAAGTGGATCGGTTCTTCTCGCGAACGTCAAAAACAATTGCCGAAATAATCTTTGGTACAATATTAATTCTCAGCGTGTTATTCTGTTATTTTCATTTTTATTTTCTTTATAAAAAAAAAATGAACTGCGATATTTATTCATTTATTAACGTGATGCCTAATGTTGCATCAGTTATTTGCGTTGTTCTTTTGCTGAGGAATTTCGTTAAAATTATCGTGTGAATAAAATAATCTTAGGTTCGTAGTGATATTATTAAAAAATTATTTCGATGGCGCATATTTTATGAGTTGAGTGCAAGATTTGTGACTTGAACAGATTTGAGAATTTGAACATTTTTAAAACATATTTTACGTTTATTTAAAGAGTGACGAGTCGTGGAAAAACTAAATGATTTAGAAAAAGGACAGATACTCTTAAAGAAATGAGCCTTTCAAACCGAAAAAGATCATGAAATGTAGTCAATCATTTTGGACAATTGGGCGGTACATTTGTCACAAAAACATTTACTAGTCGTTCAACAAAAATTAGTCGCAAAGATAAAGATTTCAAAATTTTCCAAGACGCTTGGAAAAATCAACTGAATGCCTCTCAAATGAATGAAAAATTAAAAAATAAATTATGCCAGTTGTTTTTCGACGGGTATAACAAATTTCAAAGTCGAATGGAGAAGTTCGCTATACGAAAAAGGATTGAAAAAGCTTCTAACCTAAATCTCTAACGAAGATTCACAAAGAATCAAAGTTGAAATTTACACGAAATCACATGATATGGAAATTTCTTACGAATGGAAAACCGTAATTTCCTCAGATGAGAAAAAGTTTAATTTGGATGGTCTCCAATATCATTGACACGATTTGCACGATGGAAAAGGAATAAAAATGAGCAAAAACTGAAACGATATGGGCTGCGTTCGATTATAATAAGGCAAGTGTAATGTGGTTTCTACCGAAGGTAAATGCAGAAACATACCAAGAACCGTTATTGGTGGATCGAATTTCATATTTCAATATGATAACGCTCCAATTCACCGTGCAAAGCTATGCAAACATGGTTTTAAGGGGTGAATGTTGAAACATTAGCTTGGCCATCGAGGACTTCCGACACGAATCCTATCGAAAACTTTTGGAGAATTTCAGCACGGAAAATGTACGCCAACGGAAAGCAATATTGTAAATTTGAACAACTTAAAAATGGAATAAGAGAGATGTGCTTTCAAACTGAATTAGAAACATTGCACAAATATCCTCTGTGCAAAGTTTTTATATAATATTGAGTTTTATGTTATTAATAACATATTATAATATTATTATATTATTATATATTATATAATATTATTATATTATTATATATTATATAATATTATTAATATTATTTATAATATTAAGTTTGATATAATAAACTCTGTGCCACACAAGATAGTTGAGGTGATTAAAAATAGAGGACAAACTAAATATTTAATTTTTCTTTATCAATAGTATTATGACAAGCTTTTCATTGTTTTTTTAAACTTTGGTTAAACTTTTAATAGAAAAATATATGAAAAAATGAATCTATGTTTATTTCGTACAAGAATTTAAACTTATGTACAGAAGTTGTATCATTAATAACAACAAAAGTTATATCATTCAATTAAAATATATGTGTCAAAATATATGTATGTTAATTCCATCGAAACGAACCAATCATAATGAAAGAAAATAAAAATATCGTGTCAAAAAGACTTTTACAATACATTGCAAAAGCCTAATCTAAAATTATTTCGGTGTTGTCTCTCGCTTTGTCGAATTTGCCATTTTTCCCAGTGCTCCGAAACTCCATATTTAACCCCTTCCGCTGGCGACTGATTGCGGACCATAACGAGCAACCAAACCGTATATAATAATTCGTCGCTTTCTTTTTCTTTTACTCGTCGATATGATATCACTGGCTAGAAATTATTAAGAAGTAATAAACTTATCATTTGTTTTCCCCGGCTTACATTTAAATATACAGGGTGTTTCGTCTAACTGAGTATAGTGAAATATCTCAGAATGGATTGAAGCTACGAACAAAATGTTCATACAAAAGCTGTTTAGTATGATTGAATGTTTTACGTAGTATTAACAATTTTTTCATTCATGTAATGGTGGAGGATGTTTCAAGGAACTTCTGAACTTGATGTTTTTAAATCAGACCATAATTTTCTTCGTATTACGACAGCTGGTTTCAATACGAATCCAATGATGTACCATTTCTTCCAGTTAGTCCTAAATTAAGAACGATGAAGTTCGCAATAGTCGGTGGCGGACATGGTGTTACAAGTCGGTTGCCTTGATTATGACGCGTTATTCTGATTTTATCCCGTGCTGAATCATTGTTCTGAGGCTCAATTTCAGTTTCGGTGAACGGATTGATAACACATTGTTATTGCTAAATCAAATATTAAAAATTTGAGACTTTTCTTTATATCATTGATCGTTTTCTTCATTTTCATTACTCATCATTAAGCTTCCATTAACCTGAATTTAAAATTTTCTTACCTTATCGTACAACATGACCATCATTCATACACCTCTGAAGTTGCATTAAAAAATTATTTTCAACTTTCTGCCGAAGTCTCAGTTGATATATTTTTTTTTTTTTATATGAGGGTTTAGCGTCGCATCAACTACAAAGTCTTTAGCGACGTGTTGAAATTGTCTCTTTATATCTGGTCTAGTAGTTGGGTCTCCTTTAGGTAGTTCATAACGTTTTTTTGTTGTTTCTGACAGGTTAGAGCGGTGTTTTGGTTTAATCCGTATTTACTTCTTATGTTTCGGTATTTTCTGCATTCATGTAGCAGGTGCTGGGTGGTGATTTGTTGATTGCAGGTGTTGCAGAAAGGTGGTTCTGTTTTGCTTAGGAGGTATTCGTGTGTGTCAGTTGATATTGTTTCACACGTGGCTGTGATTCTTCGGCGTAGTTCATCGGTATTGTCAGTTGGAGTTTGAAAGACTTGCTCTTTCAAATACCCCCATAGAAAAAAGTCGCATCAGGCGATCTTGGGAGCCACTGAACTGGTCCGTTTATTATTTAACGTATTGTTCAACCAATTTCTGTAGCGTAATGTGGAGGTGCAGCGTCATGTTGAAAGGCTAACTTTTGCCCCAGTATCTCTTGCATATTGTTCAAAATAATGGATAAATTCAAAATATTTTCAGAAACCTGAAATAAGTTGTTGCATTAACAGCCTCCTCAAAAAAGTAAGGTCCAATCACTCTTCTGCTATGAATTCCGCATCAGATCATCATGGCATTTCGGTATTGGTTGTTACTTTTTTGAACCCAGTGCAGATTATCTTTTGCCCACATTCGATAATTCTGACGACAAATCATGCTATTGGTGTGAAAAGTGCACTCATCTGTGAACATTGTGTGACATTCGATGCTGTCGTTCTTCATCGTTCATTTCATCATCCTCAATTCAAAACTAACTGGAAGAAATGGTATAACATTGTAGGTCATTGGATTCGTATTGAAACCAGCTGTCGTAATACGAATACGAAAATGTATGGCCTGATTTAAAAAAAATCAAGTTGATGTTGAAATATCCTCCACCATTATATGAAAAATGAAAAAAATTGTTAATACTACGTGAGACCTACCTTTTTATATTTTAACAGCTTTTGTATTAAACATTTTGTTCGTAGCTTCAACCTATTCTGAGATATTTCACTGTACAAAATTATGTGTATAGACTATCACAGCTAGATTCTGCACCTCTGGCTCGGTGGAGATCCGTTTGAAAAGTAATATCTGTGCAAAATTCTTCTCGACCGGTTTTCTCAAGGTCAAAGTTTTTCATTGCTGCATCGCATTTAAAAAGTCTTCAAGAAACCATGAATCGGAAATGACTCGTTCTCCTGAAAAATGATTACATATATCCACTTGTTATTAAACTCGCCATGTGTAATATGTTTATATTTTGCAATGAAATAGGCTCTGCTATTGCCGATTGGTGTCATATCGATGTCGAGACGAATTCAACACTGTATAAACTAATTAGAAACAGCGTATTATAGCGACAACGAAAAGTGTAATACACAGTGTGGAAATCTGTATCATATTTTAAGGTTATTTCAAAGTCACAGTATAATACACTGTTGAATTTTGTTTCGGCATCAGCAATAACTTTGTGATATCAAAAACATATGGTGCCATTTTAAAAAAGTCAAGGTGATCTTAATAAATCTCAAATGACTTGATTCTTACGTAAAAAAGTCAAGGTCACCTTTTCAAATGGCACCATATATTTTTGATATCACAGAGTTGTTGCTGATGCCAAAACGAATTCAACAGTGTATTATATACTGTGACTTTGAAATAACCTTAAACTATGATACAGACCTCCGCACTGTGTATCAGACTTTTCGTTCGCTATAATACGCTGTCTGATTAGTTTATACAGTGTTAAATTCGTCTTGACATCGATATGACATCAATAGTCAATAGCAGAGCCTATTCCATTGCAAAATATAAACATATTACATCTATGGCAAGTTTAATAAAACTAAAAGTGGATATATGTGATCATTTTTCAGGAGAACGAGTCATTTCTGACCCATGGTTTCTTGAAGATTTTTTATTTTCTCGATGAGTGGATCACGATGCAACAATGAAAAATTTTGACCTTGAGGAAACCGGTCGAGGACAATTTTGCACGTTACTTCTCAAATTGGTTACTTTTGGTACACCCTGTACATAATACTGAGAAAATGTTGCAATTCGGGACAAAGAATTCTCGACGTGCGTGGCACAAGATGTTAAAACCTATTTGCATGATATGCACAGATCTACTAGCGCTACTAGCCCGCATTATTGCACAACAATAGTTCTTGCGTTTTTTGTTTATTATTGATTTTACTTGGAAGTTACGTGCAACGATCAGACAAACGACAATATCATGCAGTAAATAAAATGACAATTCAATTTAATTTGTTTTACGGCGATGAAAGGTGGTGAATGAATATCGAGATTATTCCGCTCACTGATGCAAATGGGTTAATTTTCAAATCTCGGACAAAATCACCCGCCTTTCAATTTTTTACAATTATGCCAAGCATCTCCGCGTAATTTTCCAGGCGACGCTGTCGGGAAATCGGGATCACGTGGAAAGTTTGACCGAACGGAACTCTTGTCTGGAATTGACGCCGGACTTCCGCTCGAATCAACGGCTGGTGGTACGCGTGTGCAGAGACGCGGAATACTGCCAGGGCCGCCATTGTGTAAAAAAATGTTGCCTGGAGGACGTGGACAACAACTTTAGGATCAACGGCCATAGGGTCAACTGTTCGGCACTTGGCGACAAACGGAATTTCAACGAGGACTTTTCGAATTTCACTGAAACGACTTGGAACGCCACAGGTTTGTTTCCCGACGATGCTTTTAAGAATAGTACTCATGGCGGTTCGTTTGATTAGTTTGGCTAGTCAGAATTAAAGACGGTGGACTTTTACGCGCCAAATGGAAAATTTGAGATATAGAAATATAGAAAATATAGAAAATATAGAAAATATAGAATGATAGAAAATATATAGAAAAATGACGACAAAGTGTCCAAAGCGTAATAGTGCTTCCTGTAATACTCAATACGTGAAATAATTTTTTAATTCCACTTTAATTTCACTCGTCATTTTTTAACAAAAGTTGAAAATACTTTCGTATTAATTTTTTTTTTAAAGAGAATATTTTTTTTTTTTTAAAGAAAGTATATACAAAGTAATGCAAGTAATATAAAATATAAGTAGATAAAATAATACAAGAATATATAATGATTAGCTGTTTAAACTACGATTCCGTCGTAAATTACGAGAAGCTGAAATTTTATATGATTGTATATTATAGAAAAGTATTTTTAACAAAATTAAAAGAAAATTATAATTACAAATATGTGTAATAGTACATAAATTTTGAGAAGTTTGAATTTGTAAAAATTTCCAAAAGGAAACATATATTTCAAACAAAAAATTTACGATAAATGTTGAAAGTGGATGCTTCGATTATTTAAAATAAGTCCAGACAGAATATTGTACGACTTTTTGTTATAAGGTTGCAGGAGTTTAAAGATCAACAATTTTTTTTATTACAATTTAGTGGTCCTTTAATTTTGTGGAGTAGTGTATATTTTTTTATTTTTGCCATTTTTTTTTTTTTTTTTAATTCCTAACAGTTACTAATATTTGATATTCTGATGCAGCCCTTTAAACACAAAATTGTGCATTACAAAGTTGCACATTGTGCACTATTGCCAAAAAAGATCATAAATGTTTCTCATTTCGAAGCAATTTAACACAAATATCCATACTGGCAACCAACATAATAACCAACGTACTATAATTTGAAATGAGTTCGAAGCTAGTTTTTAAATTCTCGACGCTTGGATCCGAAACTTTGTGAGGTATCGAAATTCTCGAAACTAGAAGTGCTAATTTTATTTTGCAAGAGGAATTTTTTGTTTTAAGGAATTTTGTTTAATATATAATTAGACAAAATTAATAAAATTAATAATAACTTTTTTACAAATTATGATTGACAATTGAACAAAATACAAACAAAATGTCTTAATTCTCTTTAAGATCCGATCTACATCTCTTCTTTTTCTCAACTATATTTTGTCGCATGTACTAAAAAATTTTTCTTTCGCGGTAATACACTTTTCTGATAATTTCTAGATTTCGATATTTTACATTATCATTCGTAAAGCATGATTGGTCACACAACAATTGTACTCCACACCATTAACAATTGGAATTAAATTTTTAGTATCCATCTTCGTGTTTTTTCTTCTTCAAATTTTTCCTCTACCATCAGATAACGTCCTGAGAATATTATACTTGCTTTCATCTGTAAATACGACTTTCTTCCAAAATTCCAAATTCGTTTTTGTTGTTTTTGTTGATTTACTCTGGATAGAAATTTCTTTCTTCTCGCTACTCTTCTAAACCTAACTCAAACCTAACCCAAATCTAACCCAAACCTAACTCAAACTAGCTTTTCTCAATATCCTTCTCACAGTTTCTGGATGACAATTCTTGCTCGTGGTTTCCACAATGCGTTACGCTAATTTTTGAATTATTATGCCCTTTACGAATTGTAGTACGAACATCACGAGCATTTAATTCTGTTGGACGGCCAGTTCTAGGTTTGTTAAAAGTTGTACCTCTCAAATTAAAATTTTTTAATTGATTGTACTGTTGTACGACTTATTTTAACTATATTAGCGATTTTTCTATAAGATTTTCTTTCTTCTCGTAGTTGTACCACTAAATTACGAGTATCTAAAGAAATTTTCTTCCTTTGTCGACATAGTGTATTATATATTATATATTATATATATATATATATATATATATATATATATTTGTATTATATATATAGTGTATTATATATTATATAACAAGGTATGTATTTATTATCGAAGTCGTTTTACACTCTAACTGAAGCTATGGAGCCGAAAGTCTGTATTTATAATACAAATCATTATGTTTTTATAAGGTCGTTCAGGTGTGACCTACTAGTTTACGTTTTTTTTAATTTACTTCGGAAACACGTAAATATATTGACGCAAATCATGGTTATCATGTGTTAATATGCGAATGTAAACAATTCTTTGACTCAGTGTATGTTCTTAAATTTTTTTATTAAGTTAGATATATAGCAAATTTTGTGGGTGTATGAAGACTTCCGTGACTGACTGTACATTATAAAAATAAAAAAAAAAGTCTTTAATCTCTTTAGTTTTTGTTTGGTTACTTACGTCTGTGTTTCGTGTCCCGTAGAATACGGTGTGCAGAGTGGATTGAATTGTGGCTATGTTTATGCCGAATACATGAACCATACGCACAGTGTATCGGCAAATGGATACTTCAAACTTAGTCCTTCAGTGTGGATTCCACCTAAAATGTACTGCATGGACTCTCTATCGAATTCCAAATACGACGGTCTAGTCGTGTTTATTTGCTTCGACGAGAACGAGAAAGAGGACGAGGACGAGAACGAGGACAATGTCAAGTAAGAGATTTTATCTTCTCTTACGATTACACCATAGAAAATACGTCTACAAGTTTTCGTTTATTGACAGGTTTATTTACACTTTGAAACATAATGTAACAAAATATTGATTTCTGTTTTTATGTAGAATTATTGAAAAAAGCAGATTAGAATTGAAAAATATTAGATTGGATCGAGAATGCAGCAGATCTACAGAAAAGTATTAATTTACGTTTACAACCCATTAGTTTAGAAAATATTTTTTTTATAAAATCTGTGCAAAGAACAGTATGAATACGACGCTTGTCCTTCCTCGTTTTTCATATGATAGACTTTATATAAAATTAAAATTAAAGTATCACCCAAACTAACAGTTTCTCAATATTAAAATAGATTAATACTTTTTTACAGATAGTGACCTGCTGCATCATAAAAAGAATTACACAATTATACTTGAAAAAATAGTAGTGACCTTCGTATCTCTTACACGTGTCTATCTAAAGACAAACTAACAATAAGTGTACTCTCTAAATTACTGTCCTCTGAAAACAGGAAAAAATGCATTTGAGACATTTTTTTTAAATAACGAATAATAATTATAATGGATATGAATATTTTCGGAGGTAATTGCATTTATAGATTAGAATGGGACGCCCTATATATTTTTGAAATGATATCGACTTGAATGTTATCTGCAGTGACTCCAAAATGTTTTCGTATACACGATGAAAAATTATCGATGTTTTAAACTATTACATTATTAATGTAATTGTAATGTAATATATTATATTATTTATACTGTAACGCTATATCACATATTATGTTAACTTTGTGAGAAAGAATCTTATAACAAAGAGGAGACTTCAATTTTCAAGATTTCATGATTTAGTTATGAATAAAGTTTTTTTAATGTCCACAATGACGTTTAAATTTGCAAAATTTTTGAGAGAAAAAGTATCTTTGCTCAATCTCTTTCAAAATGATGCAGAAACATCTTTGAAAAAGAACGAACGCAGTGAAAGTAAAAGCTTCACGCTTTAAAATGAACGAATGTTTCTTTTCCTTTCTTTTATTAAATTATCGCTATTTTTTATTAAATTATTTAAATTAAATTAAATTTTGTTAAATTTATTAAATAAATATTTTTTATTAAATGATATAAAATTAAATTAAATTTTTATTATAAATTATTTACAATAATATATAATATTATATTTATTATAAATTAAATTAAATATTTTTTATTAAATGATTAAAATTAAATAAAAAATTTAGGACTTTGTATGAATGTAATTTACATGATGGTAATAACGGAACAACTTTTCCCCTGCTAAAAGACGATCCTGGGAGCTACCGATTACTCATTTTGTCAAATAAATATTATTTCAAATTTATTGCTATTTAATATCTTAGATTCTCAAATGGAGGAGTGCTTAAACAGAATTTGAGATTTCAACAAACAGAATGCATTTTTATTTTAATAATTTGAAACGTAAAGTAAAATATCTTCACTTTAATAATCTGAAGCGTAAAATAAAATATTTCATTTAAATGTAATTTCTGGTATTTTAAATTTTTAAGTATCGTATCATCCCATAAGCATATGCAATTTTTTCGAATCATTCTTTCCTAAACCTTAAAATTTCTAATTATAATGATATTGAAAGAAATTAAGATGAGAATTACAACTTCTTTAAAATGATATTAATAATGATGTTTACAAATAATTATGGTAAAAAAATATTTTTGACAACGTTGAATTGTTTGAAAATTCCAAGAAATCGCAGTACTTGTGGAATGATGTAATTTTTTTTTTTTCTTATTCTAAATTGACAGGTACAATTTCGTTTTGTTTCTGTTTTATTTCAGCACGAATGCGAATCATTTCATCCAAAACGAAGAAAATAAAATGTTTCGAGACAGAATTCAAATATTTTCAAATAAAATTAGATATTTCATTTGCCAAAGTTATACGTACACTTTAAAATAAATAAGATTATTTACTACTTATCGTTTAAAGTAGTATTTCTTTTCATTATAGACACGAACAGCAACTGAGTCGACAACTAAATCAAAGAGAAATAAAATAATGCAAAAAGAGACATAATCGGCTTTTCCGCGTCGTTTGCTCGCATCAATCCATCGCAGACGCGCGCTTGTAAATGTCTAAGCCGATACATCGCCGCTGTTCACTCGCCGAACCTGTTCGTTTCACCTCGGAATATTTAAACCGGATGAACCAGTCGAGATTTGTAAAATTCAACAGAAGTTGACTTCGGGACATTTGCACTTGTCCTTCTTTGTTTCTCGTCGCTTGCGCCAGTGACCAGTTCTACATAAATTTTTCACTCTTTCAGTCACTCTCTTAAAAATTGCAGCAGAGGAAAATTAAGCCGGAGGAGAGAGTGGCTCCCCTATGCTTTGTTGTTAAATTATTTAGAATTTTATTTGCAGCGCAGAAATTAAAATATTAGATTTTATACAAAGTGATTCTTAAATACATGTCTATATTTTAACCCGCGTAATAAGATAAATAATAAATGTCGTATGAATTTATTAGAGTTAAATTGAATTCACTTTTGCCCATTTAGATCCATTTAAAATCATTTTACTTCTGACGTAATTTAAAATTTATTGCATATTCGATTGAAGTGGATAATGCGCACGATTTAGAAGAATGGATTCAGAATGTATTAAATTTCAGGTTATACTTGACAGTTTTGAGAAAGTGCAAAATTCAGTGTTAAAACATGCAATAGCACATTAAACATTTTTCAATAATTTTTTAATAATTATAAACATTCTAATAATTTTCTAAACATTTTCTATACGTATTTTAACTTGTAAATTCACCACTCAAAATATGAACATGCGTTTAAAAGTCATTTTGTATATTTAGTTATTTGCATATCTACAGATATGCAGAAAGATGGGAATTAAATGTCGCAAAAACGTCGTTCTTGGAAGCTTATTTAATAATTCAATCTTTTTGCTCTGCTTAAAAAAGAAAATATTTCTCGCAAAGGCTTATCTGTTGAAATGTATCTTACATCATTTAATCCTCGATATTTTTAAATGTAAACTTTTCAAACTTTGCAAACCTCCCTGAACAGAAATTGAATCAGAAATAAGTGTATCTTGCTAAGTTTCAAAGCTCATTCTCTGGTATTTCAGAGATTAAATATTTCGTTGTAAAAATTAATTTTTTTAATATGACGAGGAACATGCGTAGAAATGCGAAAAAGTGATGATCTTAAAATTTATTAAAGTCGACCTTGTTCCTTCTTTTTTCTATGGACCTGTGTTAATACTGCCAAGAATCACCAAAAATTAAGATTTCCAATTACCCTTGATTCCTTTGTTCCCAGCAGACTTGGGCAAATTTTATTTTAAAAATAAAACGAGAAATAAATTGTTTGAGGTATTATTTCGATTTGTTATTTTTATATATGACTATATCCTCGAATTTGAATCAAACTTCTCGAAAGTACAACTTATTTTGAAATATTAGTATTTATTTCTCAAATTTAAATTAAATTTCTCGAAAGCTTACAATTTATTATGAAGTAACAACCATTTCAAATAACCTCGTAATTTCTTTATTTCTATTGTTCCATTTCTATTTTCTCAAACGAACTAACGAAAATTGTATTTCGAAGACGGGATAATTACAAAACGAAACAACACTTCAAATAGTCGTCCAGGTCAGAGCGATTGATAAAATTGGAGGTGGAATTTTCCGCTCAAGGTTACTCGTCGCAGTTGAGAAGGTTAGCTCGAAAATAGTCGTTTGTCATACTTGTCCAATTATATGAAATCGATCACTTCTTTCGTCGACTCTGAGCAAATGTACATAACCAATCAATCAAAATGCCAGCGCACCTTGTTTCAAGCGACACACGTGTATACCAGCGGTAAATATTTTGATCAGATTAATGTGAGCAGCTACAATCAACCCTTATATGCACTTTTTACTTATGAGAATACGTACAATCACTGAACACTATTTACAAACAGGGATCGAAATTAATAGGTTCTTCTCGCTTTTATAAATATTCTGTTCAAATTTGTATATTAAATTAATTTAATAAATCTATATGTTAAATATATTTACAATTTATTTAATTACATTAAAAATATATCTGTTCTTGTGAAATTTTATAGAAAGAAGTATTACGCTTGGAACATTTTTGAATAGTATTTTCATGGAACGGATATATTAGAATCTGTATAATAAAAGTTCCATGGAAACGAGTTGTTTTAGAATCTTTAATTAAAAATCCATTTCTACATTATTCGTTGAATGGTGTTCAGTGTCGATATTTGCTACGAATATCAAGGACTTTTTTAATACTGACGAAAAAATTATCTGTTTGTCTGACAAAAGAATTTTTATTCCCTTATTGTACAAGTTCTATTTTGTTTAAAACTTTTACTTTCAAGAGCATTTATTTATCTACGCTCGCCGGGACTGGTGATGTAAGAACATTTTTCGAGAAAGTTCTACGATCCATGTTTGAAATAGAACTTATTTAAAAATTCTCGAACATTTTTGATTCCTATTTATAAATATAATATATTGCTATGGTTGAGAGATTAATCCCCGTTAACAAAAATCGTATATCCTTGTTTAATTGTGTATTTTTTTTCATGTTGAGATGTAAAACAAGATAAAAGTTGAAGATTTGTTTCTTTTCCAAAATTGAGTTTTTTATAAGTCGAAAAAAAAGGAATTTTAAATTCGTGATCAATGCGAAAAAAATAAAAAAGGAAATGTCTGTTCACTTTGAGCAAAATAATTTCACTTGGGCCAAACTTACAAGCTAAAGTTTGAATTTTTTTCAGATTTTAGTGCTGAAGCATGTTCAATTTCTTGCATATACGTAGAATAAATTTTCTTAATAATTTAATAAATTAAATAATAAATAATAAATTTATAATAATATAATAATAAATTTTCTCAATAATTAGACTTAACACTACCAAGTGACAAAAATTTTTTCATTGCATTTTCATAGGAAATAATTTATTTACTCGGTAGCCAATACTATTATTTCGTATATCGTTAGGTAAAAGCTATTCCTGTAACAATAAATTTCACAGCGTCCATTTAAGCTTAAATTCTGAAAGAAATTTCCAAAAAGTATACACACGTGTTATTTCATGAATTGTTTTGTCGATCAATTTTCAAGATATTAAAAAAAAAAATTGATCGATTCTCAAGATATTAAAAAAATAAAAGAAAAGATTTCTGCATTTGTTTGAACGAAATCATCCGATCCCTAAGAAAATACGAGACCAACGAAAGATCGATTTCAATCGTGATCAAATTACACACAAAGTTTCGTAATTCTATGAATCTCCAGATTCTCTTACTTTCTTCGTAAATTTCTTATTACTAAACAATCGTGTTACTCGTTTAATTGCACGATAGATTCGTCTAACTTGAACGAACGTGAAATATTCGTGATAAAGGCCCTGTTTCGTCGTCGAGTATTATTTCAAAAACCATAGATATAAAAGATTGGACGAGCCTCGAGAGGGATGCTGGTCAACCGTTCAAACCTAACCTAAACCAACATCTTTCGCGGCAGCACGTATTGTGCCTGCATCACTGCCAGATAGCCAAGCTGTTCGCCAGTGATGCTGACAATG
The DNA here is from genome assembly GCF_011392965.1 of Frieseomelitta varia. NCBI lineage: Eukaryota > Metazoa > Arthropoda > Insecta > Hymenoptera > Apidae > Frieseomelitta > Frieseomelitta varia. The sequence continues at coordinate 268,630 of NW_025109195.1, read as the reverse complement.
TATACACTCGTATATCTTCAAGCAGAAGAATAAATAACAATGGCACAAGTCCATTTGCCTGATGAATAGAAGAAGGGCCATTCACCGGGACAAGTCGTAACGAAGTGGCTATACATTCGTGTTTGCTCGTTCGCTTCTTCTCTCGTAATATATGTGCGCATCTTTTTGTGTGTGTGTGTGTGTGTGTGTGTGTGTGTGTGTGTGTGTTCGTTTTCCCTCTATTTACTGTGATCTATTCCAGAGCAGCGTTCATTGACGTTTCAGCAAAATTTCGCGACTTTTCTAAATTTCTAATTGCTCTTTTAATTCTAGAGCTGTTGAAGTCGAACTTGTTTTTACGAAACGGTAGGGATGGTATTGGAGAAATTTATATTGACTTTTTTTATTGAAATAGAATTCTGTTTGGTTCTCGTTTTAATTTATTATCCGAAATGAAACTTGTTCTGAATCATATTCTTTAGACGCAGCTCGACACTCTCTGTGAAAAGATATCGATCCATGCACGTCGACAAAAGATTGATTCAATATTTTGACTTCGATTTTACAAAATCTGTTAGTATATGAGGAAGATTATTAGAACAATGTGAACACAAAATTCTCAATTCACGAAAATTTAGATTACTAATTCTAATAAAATATAAATTAGCCATCGAATATTAATTATTATAAATTATTAACACGAGCTTTCCATAATTATTGATTTATCTAAATAGTAATTAATTGATTGCGACTTAGAATTGGCCAAAATGGTCAAAATTTATAATTTCTTTTATAATTTTTCTTAGAAATTTTACGTGTATTATATATTTTTAAATATTTAAACGACTTTTCGTAAAGTGTATAAATAAAAACTCGTGTTCCCTATTAGTTTTTCTTACTTTAATATCTAATGGAAATTTCGTGTTTTAATACTAGAACTATCAAAATGGTCAAAATTTATAATTTTTTTCAGATTAGTTTTCAAGACTCAGCGTTCTTGAGCATTTTCAAAAATTTAAACGATCTTTTATAAAATAAAAGTTTCTGTGTTTTTGCTGTATTATAATTTTTTTTCTATTTCTTGCACTTTAATTTCTCTGATACAATTTTTATACTCATGTACTTTGGTAGTTTTAGTATCAATGAATACCGTGATTATGATTTCATTCGGTAATCGATTACAGAGATAATTGCGAAAAAGATTAATTAGCGTAATCAATCTCGTGATGGGCATACACACACACACACACACACACACACAATATGCTTTCATACCATGAAGGCAAATAATATTTTCAATCATGTTCCATTTTGAAACATAAATTATTAATGTTAAATCACCTTTTCAGTAATTTCATTGTGGATATATGTATGCATAATTCGTGGTTTAATTTCGTTGTGGAAATGCGAGATTATTAAATATTTCACTCGCTTTTCAGACTTGATTCCTTCGTTTCATAATGCGTGACATAATTTTAATAGAACTTTCTGCCTTGTTAAAACAAGTAAAGATTCACGAAGTAGATACAGGCAAAATAAAACGAATACAACAACTACTACTACTACTTCGTATTTTATAGAAATAGAAATGATCTATTTTATAAATATTTTACATTTTATTAACCACTTGTGCTGGCAACTGATTGCGGACCATAACGAGTGACCGAACCGTATACAATAAATCGTCGCTTTCTTTTTGAACTCGTCGATATGACATCATGGGATGGAAATTATTGAAAAGTAATAAATTTATTATTCGTTTTGCCTGGTTTATACTTAAAATATACTCAAAACTGAGAAAATATTGCAATTTTGGGACAAAAAGTTCTCGACGTGCGTGACACGTCATTGCAGCGCAAGAAGTTAAGTAGATGTTGATGGTATATTTTATATGTATTTTACATTTTTATATCCACCATTTTATACGAACAGATGTTAATAGTATTTTAATATGATACGTGTATATACAAACAGAACACATAAAATTTTATAAAAATAATAATTTCATTGTTCTCTCTGAATAATATGTTGTAATTAAGCAGCTGCTGTTTACACGTACTACACAAGTTTGTTAAACAGTTAACATTTGTAGCAAAATACTGTTTAAATAATTTTTTGCGGTAGTAATACAAGGGACGAATCACGCACAGCGTGACCAGTATAATTTTTATTATTTGAAAGTAATTGCCGAGAAAATCCTACGAGTAGCAGTGCAGTTCAACCTTCTCCGTTGTAACGCGTTGTAGGAAAAGTCGCAGTTCCCTCTTGACTTTTTCAGTGAAACGACATTTTTATTTGTGAGTGTTGCGTAAGCGTTTCAAAGCTATTACGTCGTGTATACAACCTAGAGAAATAAAAATGTTACGAGAAGTGACTATAGTATACAGGGTGTCCCATTCGAAACGTTTCACGATCAATCTGCATGCTCTGCTATTTTAAAGCGTAAAACTTCTATTATTTCAATTATCTCAAGATGTTTTCACATCGTGAATAGCGAATAGGAAAGTAATTGTACTTTTGTTCTCGAAAGTTGTACAAATTCAAACATGAAAACGTTAAAAAACTTTTTCTCGCGATTGGATCGATTTACTAAATTACAATGAAGTTTAAAGTATCGAAAATTTTTCGTTTAGAAATTGTCATGCAGTATTGACTCTACACGAAAACAATTTATCTGCTAGAATATTTCATCATGACACGATGGTGAAATATTTTTCATCTTACAAGGAAAGGATCCTTTTATATTTTTATATTCTACGTATATTCTATTTTCATATTCTCGTTAGAATATTTTATAGTTTTATAATATATTTTAATATATTTTATATTTTATACTTTTTTGAATATTATATATTTTATTTTTAGAAGAATATTTTACATTTTACGCGTAAATATTATTCGCGTTAAAATCCCCAAGATTGATCACTATTATTCTCCACTTTAATTTTTACACCTGCTGAATAAATGTGAATATTTTATACATACAAAGTACACACATTCACAGAAGAAAATTTAAAAAAAAAAAAAATTAGAATCGTTTGTGCTTTTTCTTTACAGAGCGATAATCTCCACCGTTCTAATGGGAATCAGTTGTATCTTCCTGCTATTGACACTGATCGTCTATGTCTGTCTACCTGTGCTTCAAAATCTCCACGGCAAAACTCTGATGTGTCACGTCTCGAGCCTTCTCACGGCTTTCTTTTGCCACACCGTGATACAATGGTTGTCGAATGATAAACTAGGAGAGGACGTTGTACTGTGTTACATATTAGGTACGTTGTTTACTCATTTTCGTACAGTGTTCCGAATGTAAGTAAGACACGCACGAAATATCGAAATTGTTGAAATAGATCACCGAGTATGCGGAAATATTAAAAGTTTTTTCTAAATGAATAACACAAAACTTTGATCCACTACTTTTTGCCATCTTTCTAACAGCTTCCGAATTTCGTGCTCAAAAATGTCCTGGTTTTCGTGGCAAAAGACTAATCGAAGATGCATCGTCAAGTCAAAGATTCTTTCTCGTGGAGAATTCTGAAGAGAGTGAAAGTCTGATGGTGAAAAGTGTGGTGAATAAGGAGGATGAATCTCATCTTAATTGCAACAATTTCTATGAGGTCTGGCATCGTGTCGAAAGACAACTCCTTTGCGATTCGCTAATTCTGGACGTATTTTGCGAATGGCATTGCTTAATTTGTCCAGCTGTCGATACTACACACTCGAATTAATCGTTTCATTCCTTGAAAATACACGCTTTTCCAATCCTACCAAATTGACAACATAACCTTCCCTTGATGAATCTTTGCTCTTGAAGTGCTTTCGGCCGGTTCGTCACGTTTGCTCCACGATCTTTTCCGCTCGATGTTACTGTAAACGATTCATGTTTCATCGCCTGTTATCGTAAGCTTCAAAAATGGATCGTTTTCCTCGCGTTTTAAAAGTGGATCGCATGTGGTAATGCGTTTAATCAGATGAACTTGTCTAACAACAAGTTGGTGTGATGTCCAAACGTCGAGTTTACGCACGTATCCAAGCGCCTTTAAATGATTTTCCACGCTTGATTTTGATACATTCGGAATTTCTGCCACGTCTCGTGTCGTGTAGCGATGATCCGCATCGACTCACGCCTTTATTTCGCCGCTATCGATTTCCACTTACAATTGACATCAGCCTTCCTGAATATGGTGCGTGTCTTTAATGTCGAAATCCACCAGAACGAAATTTGGCAAATCATTTTTGGCCCATTCAGACAAAGCATCTTTACCATGCACGTCACAAATCTTTTTACACGCTTGCGTCGTATTTGTTCCTTTTCAAAATAAAGCAACAAAATATGTCAAAAGTGCTCGTTTTGATTTCCTGTTTTTTTTTCACGTAATAAGAAATATTCAAATTTTTTTTTTTTTTTTGAAAAAGTGAGCTTGATACGTCCTCTGTCGAATGGATGAAAAATCTCCAGGATTGGACTAAAGCTACTTACATTTTAAAACGTCTACAACCATCGAAAAAGACTTTCCTAACCATCTTTCTAATATTTAAAACTGTCGAACATGTCGAAATTGGCGGCTCATGTTTTAAAGAACTATTCTATCTCGGGTCAGTCAAAGAAAATATTTATTAAAGTTTAATTTCAAATAAAATAATATTACGAGTTATGTTTTAATGGAGTCTCTTTGGATATCTCGTCTGAAACAAAAAAGTGACATTTAATTACTGTGAATGAAAATGAGATAAAAATCAGGTTTATTAAAAAATATCGACAATTTTAATCCTTCGTCTTTGGCTGGTTAAAGAGTAAAAACAGATTTAAAAAGTTTCCTTTTCACGCGATGACAATTGTTTTAAAATTTTCTGCCTGATGAGTTGATCAATTAGAACTTTAAATATCGTGTCAGTCATTTCGAGGAAACGAGGTTTCGAGAGAGGCACGTTTAAGGAATAATTCTGTTACACTTTTTTTGCATCATTCTCTCTCCATCGATAAATATATAAAAATATATCTGACATGATCTGAAAAAACTCCCCTGAGAGTTTAACGTGTAATGCAGACTTCATTCATTCATTTCCATCAATGTCAAAAGAAAAGGAGTGGTATTATAATTGAAAGATGAATTAAACGTTATTGAATATTGAATTTAAAGGATTAAATGTTAAATGTTATTGAATATAATATAAATATTGATTATTGTATTATTAAATACAATTTAAAAGAGGGTGAAGATGGGTCAAATTTAGCCACGTGAGAAGTTTACGAGTAGAGATATTAAAAACAGCGAGTCAGAATTATTAAAATCTCCAAAGAACAGCTGAAATGAATTTTATTCACTATCAAGTTCAGCAGAAGAAATCTCTTGAATTAAATACAACATTTGATGTTAATAGAAGTTTCTCAAAGCATCTAGTGATTATTAACAAGTATCCATATTTGGCAATTGTTTAATTTCCAGCTGATTCGCGCCACAATCACAAATTTGGTTCTTTCAGACGAATTGTCATTGTAAATAAAAAAATGTAAATATTCTAACACACGTATAAGAGTTTCTTCAATTTCGTAAAAGCAAAAATATACAATAAATACACCAGAAAATACACATGTCCAAAATTGTGTGTCCACGCGTTACTAACTGACTAGAATTGAAAAGAACGCAAGTTTCTGAAAGTATTTATCTTCATTTTCAGGATACATCCTGCTCTTCGCCTTTCTGTCAGCCTTCTCCTGGTTGAACGTTATGTGCTTCGATATATGGGAGACATTTGGGTAAGATATTACTGGCCATTTGTATTAGTTTTCATGAGCATGTTGCTTCACCTTTTCATTTTTTATTTCTTTTCTCCATTTTGGTCAGTTGTAACTGTCGCGAAGAAGATTTCCAGAACGAATCAAGTGAATCAAGTAGAAAATAAGGTGGAAATTAATAGAAAAGTAGAAAAAGACAGCAAAAATTAAAAAAAAAAAATTGATTTTTGATGAAATAATTGACAGAAAAAAACCGTCTTTCTTTTTTCACAAATTATGCCATCCAATTTCTTCGCATGCACATTTGCACACGAGTCGCATGGACACGCCACCATCACAGATGATTTCAAAGATTAATATTATTCAGTACGATAAGATTTATAAGAATAATACCTATAATATTTACAACTGAATATTTGCAAAATTGCACAGAATTTTTATTACTGAAAATTCCACTTAAGACTGAAAATTAAAATATTTTTCAGCAGTTATTTACACACACACACAAAAAGAAATTACATGCTTACATCAAAGGAGAATTGTTTTATTTCAAGGAGGCAATTATTTAATTTGGTCAGATTAGTTAGAGATAGGGATACAGTTTCATTTAAATGGCTAAAAATGCTATAAAAACATATCTAGTAGGAACTGGTATATATATTTGTGTGAGATTGATACGGGTGGCCAAATATTTCTAGCACGTAGGCTAACAGCCCTGATATTTGGCTTGAACTTTGTAAAGGAATTGTTGAATTTCCGGATCCGTGCGCGTGTCCACTCTTGTTCTCACAGCTGTGTTTCATCGCGCACTCTCGAGTATGAGTGTTTTATTTTCTCCGTCCTTTTCCCTTTTACTGTTATTCCCTCTTTGCTTTCCCTTTTTTCGACACCTGTATGTTTCCCTATCTTCCCTCTTTCTCTTTCTCTCCAGTTTCGTTCCTCCCTCCTCTCTAATTTTCGATCGAGCTGTTGATTTAATTCGCGCTGTCGCCCCCGTGAAAAGTGCAGACACATCACGCGGTACAAGCTGCGAGATTGCTCGGATTTAATCGTCGATTTTTCAATTAATTAAAGCCATTTTTCCATGATTTTCAGCTCTTAACGGGGTACTCTGGTATAAGAATGCACTTATTCGGGATTCTTTTCTAAGAAACCATGATACGTTTTGGTACGCAGTTTTCGCACACAGATTTATTCATACTTGAAGAGTAATTACAATTTTTTCTTAACGAAATTAATGAAAGTTGTGGAAATTATATAGCCTTAAAGCATGTTTTTAAAAATGGTTTCGAATGGCTGACGTGATTCTGACTCATCTGGTTATTTGAAACGAAAAAACAAAATGCATCTTAATTAGTATAAATATGGCTACCGAATGAACCACGGAAACAGCGAAATTTCAAAAATTTTAAAAATGGCAGCATTTTGAAGTTTAAATATCGATTTTTCTTGTGCTTTTCGTTTTTTGGGTGGTAAAAAAAAAAAAAAAATAGAGGAAAGGAGAAAGGTGAAGATCTCCAAATTTCAAGTCAATCAGTCAATTAAAACGTGAGATATCTCGTCAGTCAGTTTAAAAAATATGGAGAAAAACACTTCTTTTTGAAGTTTTTGTTACCCGTTGTACAAAAATATTTTTACGATCAGTCGAGCAGTACAAAAAATAAAATGTTATAAAATAATAATAATATAAAAATAAATAATAATATAAATAATAATATTATAAAATGAAATATTTTTTGAGAAAAACACATTTGAAGCTTTTGTTACCCGTTGTACAAAAATATTCATACTTACGTAGCACACTTACGTTGCAAGTTTCCTTTAAAACATCTATAACATTGCCAATTTTACGAATTCAAACGAATCCTTTTACATAGACATTTTCGAAAACATATATATACTTTGAGAAAATGTAAAATAAAAATTGATTTTTTTTAAGTCGGATTACCAAAATACTCCCTTAACGTAAGCTACAGCCTGTCTCTAAAGTTTCTCAAGGTTAAACGACAATTCGAATTGACTTTTCGTTGAATTTCTTCGTTCAATGCCTTTCAAGCCAATTCTAAATACAAGTTGTTCAGAGCTTCTCTCTTAAATATTTACTTTGCGAGGAATTTTCGATGAAATTTTATCATTTTGTTCAGAATCTTCTACAGATAAAATGTCGTATCGCGAGAAGTTCATAAATGTTTAAAAAGTTACAACAAAAATGAAGCTACACGTACTTTTATGTGCATTTCGAAGATTTCGTTGTCAGTCTTTATGCGAAATTGAAATCAATGTGCCATTGAATTTACCATGGACCGAATTTCACATCAACTTTTATTGGATTTTCATTCTTGTTCAACTGATTCATTATTTGCAAATGAATATTATTCAGGAATCACAGCCAGAATGTAATCAGAATGAAAAAAGTCACGGGACAATTATTTCTTTAATTAAAAAAATTTTTGCAAATGACGATTGCAAGTTTTAAGAAAAATTTTTTCTCTCGGTTGCCGATAAAAATCTTTTTTCTGTCGTTAATTTTTGCAAGATTTGCATCGAAAAGTAGCTTCTACGATTTTTAAAACGTTTGAATTGAAAACAATACTTTATATTTTACACGTTACTATGAACGACTGAAATGGAGTTTTCTTCATCGAGCAATCGAAAATAAATTTCTCTTATCGATAGCAAGCAACCTCTCCATCAATAATGTTTGTCAGCAACGAGAAAATTTTTCGGTCACTTGTAATTGTTATTTGTTATCAAAATGTATAATTCCTTAATCGTATAGTTTTTTAAAAAAAAAATTTCTATATTTTAACACTCTCAACAAATTTCATAAAAATTTTCGCGAAAACTGTTACGTTTAGTCTCTGATATTTTTCTATGAGCAGAAATCTGAAAATGAACCAAAAAATTGGTTCTTTCGTGTCGCACTTGGTATTTACGCTTTTTAACGAAACATCCATGGGCTTTTCGTTACATGACATTCTAGTTTCATTTTCTCCTACAAAAATTGGCCAAAATTTAAACGCTCTGTATATACAGAGTGGGTTACCACATGTTGCCATCTAAATTTACGTCATTGTTATTACGCGTAGCGAAAAAATGTTTCAGATGAAGTTGAACGGTTTCGAGAGGGGCACATTTTGATGATACTAATTTTCTTGTAGCTTTATAAAAGAGTATTGACCTATTTATGTTAAAAAAATCATTAGTTTAGGAGATACTTTAATTTTAATTTTGTAAAATTATCGTATGAAAGACATGGAAGAAGAATGAATTATACTGTCTTTGTCTTTCACGCACAGATTTTACAGAATTAAAATTAAAATATCTCCCAAACAAATGATTTCTTCACATAAATGAGGTTAATTAATTAATAGTTAATAGTTAATAGTCAATTAATACCTTTTTTGTAAATAATATCAAGGTGCATCAACTGATGCAATAAAAAAAATACATGATTCCATTTAGAAAAACATTAATGACCTTCATATGTCCTCTACATGTCCACCTACAAGAAAACTAGTATCATCAAAATGTGCCCTTCTCGAAACCATTCAACTTTATCTGAAACATTTTTCGTTATGCGTAATAATAATGACGTAAATCTAAATGACAATATGTGGTGACCCACCCTGTATAAGAAACTAGAATTCTCTTACGTGAACGATCTCAATGTTCCTAAATAATTTTAAATACTTGCATTTCATTGCAACTTTTTGCCAGCGACAAAATCTGTCAGTATTGAATATGTTAAAAAAAGAAAAAAATGTTGCTAGAGAGTTTCTTGCGTCAAGAAATTCATTATGAACAATTTCTCGTTTCGTTTGCTGTAAAAAATCATGGTTGATAAATCATCGTCATTTCTGCGAGAAGTATGGTATCTTAGTGAAGTAGAAATTGATTTTAATTTACAGCGAGGCTACAAAGAACCATGAAAGATATAAATAATTGTTTCGTGGACGATTTTAATTCATCGAAGATCCTAGCATGTATTCTCGCACTTCACACCGTCGTTTGTAGGAGTTTGTGTTTCCAAGCTGTTGTTTTAGCTGGTAGGCGTGTAAATATTAGTAGAAAATAGATTCACGTGAATCGAGAATCATCCTTCCGATTCTGCTCGTCCCTCTAATCTCCGTTTGTGTGAAAATTTTTCGTTCCAGCCGTCATCTTGTAAATTTGTTCCTTCGAGCAACGAATTGATAAAAATTTGTACGATAAATATTCGAAGTGATTCACTTCACTGCAATTTACCGCGACTGACAAGTCTCTGATGACTTTATTCTGATAAATTTACTCTAACGAATTGAACGCAAGAATTGTCTTAACAGCGTGATAACTGTTACCACATGCTGATAGTTTCTCATTATGTGAATTATTAAATAAATTCAAAGTACAAAGATTCTTACGGTTTCTGACTTGTCCCCAACGAACATAATCTATTGGTGGTCATTGAACTTGACACGAGCTGGATTTATGTGAATTTGAAAATACGCAATAGAAAAAGTGAAATCTTGAGTATCTTATCGGACAATAACTCGATATTTTTAATTAATCGAATAATTCGATTTTACAAAATCGATATTTTTATCGAACAATTTTTTTATATATTATTATTATTTATAAAGGGTCAGGACAGTTTGAAATTTTCAAAAAATCGATTTTCTTTGTTTTGTTTTAAATAGTAGTTTGAAGTCTTAAAAATGTGATACAAAAGGTCCTAGCCTTTAAAACGATTTATTTTAGTGTATAATAATAAATCCGCGGATACAGGATAATTGAATTTGTATCACTGTTTACAACTTGAAGCAGTATTACAAAGTGTAAATCGTGTGATTCAAATATTACTTTTGAATTGTGAATCGAATATTAGGGGACTTGGATTCAATTTAGTTGTGAATTGTAAAAACTGCGATGTATAAGTAGAAAAAGTAAGTAAAGGATACATATGAAAAATGACGTGAAACTTTAAACGCGTTTTCCTCGAAATTAGGTTTTCAGAAACGCTGTGCAAGATATCTCGGAATTTAACCAACCGATTACTGTGAAACTTGGTACGTATCTTTAGCATAACACTTACTAAGGATTGACGACCGAACATTTTTTAATTTTTAACAATTTCGAAAAATATAAACAAAAAACGTAGTAATTTTTGGCATAAATTCGTTACATCGAAAGCAAATAGCTGCTATTTTCATAATTTTCAGAAAAATGAAAATGTTGGATCGTCAATTCCTAGAGAATATTGTTTACTTTTGAACTTTTTTCGCCTTTTTGTTGCAACTAATCTTGTTTGGCTGGAATCATGCACACCGATAAGCAAAATATAAGAAAAAGTTATGTAAAAGGATGCTGTTAAAAAGTTAAAAAAGATCCCTCTTTTTTCTTTTTTAATGTTACTTTTCATAGTTCATAATGTGTTAAAATGAACCAAAAAAGCTTATGTCAATCAAATATGTATTTTTTTTTATCAGCTCTCCAAAGTATTCGTAATTTTTAGGCCAGTCAAATTGTCCTGTCCTCTTAAATAAATTTAAATAAAATATTATTTAAAATTTTAGAAATTTCTTTTATTGTAGCCGACTGATCAACTTCTGCAAACTGAAAATTGATCAACTTTTGTTTAAATCAAAGGCGAAAAATAAAAATTGTCACAGAAATTTTTACGAAAAAGATCAGTAATTGAGATTGTTTGTTATTTAAGTAGATGATATTAATTTCAAAATACAGAGAAAATTTAAAACGGACTATATTATGAAAGAGTCGAATGTTTCGGTAACAATTATAAATGACTAAAAATTTTTTTGACAAGGACACTTTTGTTTCAGTTGCTAATATTGTCAAGTTTTGTAATGTGAATTATCTAAGAAAGAGAACCAAAATAAATTTTCTTCACTGGAAATTGTTATGAGTAAACCATGAATTTTTATGCATTTGTCGAAAATTTGAACGTGCAAAATTGCATAGAATGCAAATACTGTAAAAGAATATGTATAATATTCGTGCTATAATATCAATTTTCCATCATGATTTTGTTTTTCAAATTGTAATTCAAAAGATATTCATTTGCAGAAAAATCCGGATTTAGTTATTAGCAATTGAAATAAATTTCGTTACTCATCGATAACTGTTATGAGCAACCAAAAGAGAGTTTCCAATCCAAATAATCACCGATAACTGTTGCCAAATGGTTATTGGCAGCCGAAAAATTTTTTAGACAATTTGTAATAGTTATATCCAATCAAAAACACTTTAATCAAAAAGTAATTGTTATGATAATTATGGTTTATTAAAATAACTTTTTAAAATAGTTTATTAAAATAACTTTTTTTAAAAATATTCTAGTTATGATAATTATGGTGTGGTTCGAAACACTTTTTCATTGGAAATGTTTAAAAAACACTGTATAATTTACAATTTATTAAAATATTCAATTTTAACGTAATTGCTAAATAACATACAGAAATATTTAACGCTTATCGGTTTGTAATAATCGAAAAGAAGAATTATACTGAAAAAAAAAATACAAAAGAATCGATATAAATTTTCGAATATGACGTTAATTTTAATTAACAGAGAAATCGTCAAATAGTCGTGACTAATGCGTGTATAATAGAAAAATTGCCGATAATTATTTAAGTTCACTTTTGCTGTTTGTATTTGATTAAAATAATATGACAAACCCATATTTGCAGATTTTCTAATTTTTATGTCACTTGGTGGCTATAGTGAAGTATTTTAATAGGATAAGATTTTTTCCCCGATTCCAAAGTATAGTAAAAGCCTTTTAAAATCTGCGAATTTTCGTAAAAGATTGAGGACACGTTTAACTGGATTGTGAGTGTTGATGCTTTTAAAAGATTATACAAAATTATAACATTTCTAGAAAATATGTGAAATTTTCAATAAATGTATTATAATTGGATAGCGAATCTTTATACAGGCATAATTTATCGAAGTGTGTAAAATGAATGCCAAATATATGTAACAAAATTTATTTGTTGTAGCCATTCAAAAAATTATTCGTAAACTCTCGACGAAAAATTGTCGATATTTCAAATTGTTACAACTATGGATGTTTATGCGTTTTCAAATTTTCATGAACGTAATTGAAGAAGTGGAAGTTAAATAGAAAATTGTTCTACATGTATCATTGTCATTAAAAAATAGTTGATCAATTAAATTAAAATAAATTAATATAAATAAAATAAATTGAAATAAACTAACATAAATAAAATAAATTAAAGTAAATTAATATAAATAAAATAAATAATTAATTAGTGAAAAAGAATAGTATTAGAAGAGTATTTTGGACATTTGATATGTTTTCTTATGTTGTCTCCATTATGCGAAATTTTGAATATCAAATTTCAAATGCATAGAAATTATAAATGCATAAATATCCGCAGTCGAATTATAACTTTGCAAAAAGAAAATCGTAATCGTTTAAAACGATCCAATTGGCTTCATTTTAAAGCATGAAGCTTCTACTTTGACAATCGTGTTAGTTTAATTTTTTCAAAGATATTTTTAATATTTTTAATATTAATATTTTATATTATCTGTCATCAAGTAGCAGATGGGAAAATAAGGATACGTGAAACCTTCATAACTTATATAATTATTATAATTATTATAATTGTTATAATTTTATTACCTATTACTTATTACTTATCATAATTTTTCTCAAAAATTTTACAAATTCGAATGTCTCTGCGAGCAATGAAAATTTTTTTTGCAACAGAATCCACCATAGATTTAAAGATCCAAAGAGCCTCTCATTTACAATGACCCCATGAAATTTGATGCGACGTTTTTTTTGACTTTTGGATAAAAAGTATATCTTCTGCTATTTGAACAATCCATTAAATCAGCCGGAAAACAATGATTTTCGCGTCATTGCGATTTTTCGATCGTCTATACGAAGTCAAACAACTTCGTAAATAGTTGTAGAAAAGTTTGCAATTTTGCAAAAACTAACCAGATCGCAATTTTCGCAATTTGAAGGAATATCTAATATTGCACTATATACTTTGCGAATTTTCTGAAGTTTCTTGTTTTATTTTCATCTCGATTGGTCATGCAGCGAAAAATAAAATCGGTTCCATGGGAAAATTTGTTCAGGTTATTTCGGTATCCAAAGTGTTAATTCGTATCACATTGAAATTGTCTATCATTCTATGGAAATATTATGATCATTTCTCATTGGAATCTTTGCCATTATCTTCCAAATAATTAATCCAAGAAATGTGTCAAATAGAACCAGCATTGTTTCGAGGGAACATTTATGTATACCATACGAAGGTCGCATATCTTGTAACAGGATTAATTTCTAGACAATTTCTCATCCATCATGACTGCCGAGCTCGGAAAAAAATACATGTTTCTGAAAAAATAGAAAAAGAAAATAAAACACTTTACTTCCCAAGGTCTCCACAGCTAACGTTTCTGGACTTTTCTGTTTTTATGAAAGATCTTCAATTTAGATTTGGAAATTACAAAAATGTAACACGTCGTGCGGTGTAATTCCGTTTTACTTTCAATCTTCAAGATTTTTTTACTTATAACATCTCAATTTATCCATTTATTTAATATTGTGCAATTTATATGCGTTTATTTCAGTTTATGTTTTTCATTTCTACTTTGATATTTTTCTTGCGGATCATTATAATAATTGTTTTAAGATATCAATTTATCAGAATTTAATTTACGTTAAATTTACGTGAAATCATACGAGTATTAATTATTACTATCGTTATATAACGCACAGAATCTACAATTGTCACTTTTCTACAATTATGCAGTAAAGAATGAATCATTAATTATAATTACACGGCAAATTTTCGTTATTAAGCAACAAATTGAACGTGTTATAAGTGGAATTATTAATAATTGATTTTGATTTAACGATGCTTTATATACAGTGTAATAATACATTTATTCTTCAAAATTAATTAATATTTTAATCGATACTCGTAAATAGACGGCGGATTTTTATGGATTTTATGGTTTCTTTATGGTTTTGAAAAATGTATGCAGTTCTCGTAACATGTAAAATTATTCAAAACGTAATAATTTCGTACAATATTTAACAAACAAAATAACTTTTTGTTTGGATTCCGCTTCTATTAATTATCTTTATAAAAATACAAAATTGGATAAACATCCGTATAAAATTTAACTGTAAAAATAGATTTTAATGTATTGTTCAAACGTTATCTGTATCTATCTATATTTTATTATATGTATATATAATAAACATATTATATGTATCTAAATATATTCATAAATAATAAGTTTATATATTTTAGTATAAATATCTTTCAGGAGGGAACCGGATAATTTTACTAGTTTGGTAGATTCATTCTGAATGAAAAGTGTCATATACACTACGAGTTTTTATTCACTTGTTTTTTATTTCAAAATATAAATTTCTTAATTGGAAGAAAGAAGTAACATTTTATTTTCCATGTACTTTATATCTTTCTTTTACTCGATTTTTTACTAGATTGGAAAAAGTATTCAAAACATCTTCTTCTATTAATTTGTATACAGGGTGGACTACTTGAATGGAATCATCTATGTAACTCTGTTGTTTTTAGAGACATGGATAAACTTTGTCGATAAAAGTTACTAAAGAGACATGATGTAACAGTAATAATTTTTTGGTAGGTGGAGTGATTTCAAAAATTTCAAGATCACCTCTACTTTTTTTAAATAGAATAATGTACTTTTTCATCTACTAATCGTTGTAGTTCAACGTTTTCTATAAATAAAAAAGAATTTAACTTAAATGTGTCGAAAAAATATAGTTTAGCAGAGATATTTTACTCTTAATTCTGTAAAATCTGTTGTGTTTGTATCATACTGTCCCTGTTTATTTGTACTGTCTGTTTATGCATAGATTTCGCAGAATTAAAATATCCCTGAAACAGGCAATGTTTTGACATCCATAAATTAATATTCTTTTATAGAAAATGTCGAGTTTTTATTAATAAAGTTTATCTATGTCTCTAAAATCGTCTCCAAAACAATGGAATTATTCAAGTGATCATTATTTAGGTAATCATTCAGTCTGGAAAGAGAAAAAAGAATGAAGTGTATGAAAAATAAAAAATTATTTCTGTATTCCAGTTACAAACATAAAATCTACTTTTTGAAATAAATAAAAAGCAAGTGAATCAAAATCCATAGTATATACGTATTTTTTATTATATACGCTAGTAAAGTCACTTTCTTTTAAATGTTTCCCACTATTTTTGGAGATATAAAGACACGAAAATTTTGACGTAAATTGCTCGAACAAAGTGCACGTGAAAACTGTACCAATTTTGGTTCAAAGAATTTGTTGAGTTTCAACGTTACACTATTTTTACCCACCTATTTTTACACAGTACAAAATTGTACGAAGGTAAAGTTCTATTTTTAATTTGAGCCTTAGTTTAATTTTTAACAGTTATATAGTTTTAATATAGTTTGAATATTTAGTTTTATTTAGTAATATTTAATTTTATTTTTAATTCGAGCATTACGTTTGAAGATTGAAATTCTTTTAGTTTTTGTTCTTCATTTGATAAACACAGATTTTGTTACACAGCTTGTTTCCTAAAATATATACTTGTAGATTTAAAACTTTAAGTTATTATTACGAGTAGATTTATGCAAATTTATGTTTTTATAAATTAAATGTAGAAAAGAAAAATTAGACAAAAAGGTTGATTTCTCTGTTAATTATTTACATTCTTTGATATTTTACTTTCTGTACATCCTTGTATCTTCAAGTTTCTTGTTATTCTAAAAATAACATTACATGCTCCACGAATATTACCAAGCTTAATTTCGTTTTAGCATTTGTTTTGTAACTCTTAAGAAAAAATGAATGAAATATCTATCAACTATCCCTCTCCTCTTTCCTCCAGAAAGTGAAAGTTTCAAACCTACGTCTTCTATACAGCGTTCAAAATTTCTGTTTTCAGAAGAGTACGCGGCACTGTCATTCGGGGAAGAAGTCAGAACAAAAGATTTGCGTTTTACTGTATTTACGCATGGGGATTGCCGATCTTTATCACGTTTCTCTGCATTATGGCTGACAAGGTGCACGTTCTGCCAACGAACATGGAGCCCCACTTTGGCGAAAAACGTTGTTGGTTCGAAAGTAAGTTACCAATCGAGAATAACACGTTTCTTGTCTTCTGAAAACAATTCTGTAACGTTCTACAATTGCAAATGTTGTCTTCAAAGGTATAAATATTATTTTTGGTAGAAGAATAACGTCAATTTTTAACTTTCTAGTCGTAGTAAATTTACTATCTCTTTCTGTGTTTAAAAAAAATCATTTGTAAATCCACTTACATCCAGTGATTTTTGCAAATATCAGATCGAACTAGCGAGCCATCTCTCTTTGAGAGTCGTAGGGTTCTTTACCCACGTTTTACAAGCAAAATTAAAATTTCTTTTCCTCGATTGACTTTCTTTTTTTTAGACAAAATGGTAAATATAATCGTGCAAAATTTTCAAACAACTGTGACTCGCGCTGACATTTTTCCGTCATGTCAGTTCATTTCAATGAAAATTCGAGTTCAGTAATTCCGAGTTCAATAATTGACATTCTCCGTCGTGATTGCACGCCGTAATTAAACCGAGAATGTGCAGATTCTTCTTGAATTTCATAAAACTTTCATGCCTTTCTGATCGATCGATTAAATAACCGAAGTTTTATATTTTCGAACCATGGATTCCGCAGTTTTTAATGATTCTCTCAAATCGAATTTTTAGACAAATAATATATTTGGAGTAAAATAAAATTGAAAGTTTTAAAGTATTTTTATTACTGTAGCTTGTAGTTTTTAATTTTTATTAATTTATAACATTTCATCAAGAATAAATTATAATATTGTTATTTTTAATTTTCTTTAAAATAAATTAACTGGAATATTAATTAATCATTATTTTTATTACTTTCTTGGTTTTCCAGAATTATTTTATAACAGAAATAAAATACCTATTGCTTGTGCAAATTTTCAAGTTTTAAAACTTTAATTGAAGTTTCAAAACGGCTTTTGATGATTATTAAATGAAATTATGTCTGTCGGTTGTTTCTAAAATTTCATTTTTAATTCCAAAGTAGTCATTGATAATAATTAAAAATTGGTCAACATTAGTATATTTCAACAATTGATATATGAAACAATCGACAACAGAAAGAAATGTCACGTTGAAATATATATTTTTAATTTTATTGTAAAATACATCTGAAAAGATATATTATCTTATATAGATATATTTATTTTTACGAAAAAAAATTTAAACTTAAAAAATTAAAACTTAAATTTTCAAGATCATGTTCTTTACGTATTTATATTTATTAGATACAATTTAAAAAAAATATATATATATATATTCATACGAAAAAATATCACCTTGAACAGTTCTTGAAAAAAATATTTTTACCAGTTGTTAGCCGTTTGTGGATACTATTCGTGTTAGGCAAAAAATATTTTTTGCATCATCACAATTCGAAAAGATATTTAGGTAGCCTCATTTAAGTGAATCATAGTATTTGAATATTATATAAAAAGTTTCGTAAATAAAATCATTTCCAAAAAGTGAAAATTGTTTTCTTAAAATACATAGTGATCTCAAACAATAAATTTTTATATTCAATGTTACCAGACGATCTTTCGAACAATTTTCGAAATTGATCAATTCCCATGTTTCATGACAAAATGATGTATCGTCGAAATTCTTTCGGTTCAAAGACCAAAGTGTGGTATTTTTAAATTTAGTTTCCTTTTTTAAATTGCTCGACAAATGATTGCAAGAAGAAATTTACCTTTCGAATTCTGTTGATTGAAATTGATAAATTCTTTTTACCTAAAATGAAGTCCATTCAGGAGCAGTCATTTCCAGTGTCTTAATTTGAATATTCTTTCTCAAAAGACTGCGTAGAAAATGATTGTTTTGACTTCCACGAAAGAATCCACGGAATTCTCATTTTAGGATTAGCTAATATACTCACGAGTGAGATTGAGGTTTGAATTGAATCAACACGGTGAAAAAAGAAACTTTCAACCGTTCACATCAAACACAGCAACAAGTTGGACTTGCGTCACTGCACTGCGGAGTGGAATACAGGGTGGTCCATGAAATTGTCTCTGGCTATGTGTAACTCCGTTACCAGTTATAGAAAACTATCGAAAGAGAAAGAGTATCAAACAGTTCAAAGAGTATGACATTCGTAAGACTATTTTTTTTTTAATTTTCTTTTCTTAATTTTTTTAAAATGAAAATGCAAACTATTTTTTAAAACATTATTAACTGCTTGCGCTGGAATGACGTTCCACGCACGTCGAGAATCTTTTGTTTTAAAATTGCAATATTTCCTCAGTTTTAAGTATATTTAAGTATAACCCAGATAGAACAAATAATAAATTTATTACTTCTCAATAATTTCTATCCAATGATATCATACCGACGAGTTCAAAAAGAAAGCGAATTATTGTATACGGTTCGGTCACTCGTTATGGTCCGCAGTCAGCTGCCAGCGCTTTTTTTTTGGTTAAAAAAAAAAAAGAGATTATTAGTTGTCGAAATGCTTTGAGAAAAATGTCTTTATCGAAGATGCTCGAACGTTTCTCCGTTACACTGTAAGTATTTCAGACAACACGTAATTTCTATCCTACTCTCCTGCAAGTGAGTACGATCACTATGTTATTTTAGTTCTTCTCTCTTGGGTTTTCTAATGGCACCGTGTTTGTCCAAATTCTTGTTGTCGGCGATGTCATTCTCGATACATTTTTACGCAGTATCTTCTTCGATAAAGATATTTTGTCAAACTTAATTCGATAATTGACAATTCTTTTGCCGTTATGTAGAACGACGTCCAGAAAAAGAAGTATGCATCTTCATTTACAAAAGTAATGCAGTTATCGATTAAAAAAAAAAAAAAAAAATGTAGAGTTACAAATTCGAACCATTCATCTTTCTCGATTGTTACATTTTTTTTTTTTTGTAACCGAGCTATAACCTGAAATAATCGTATGGACCATATCCTGTATATCTAGACGTGTCTATACAACAGACAGCGATGCTTCTGCTTTTTCAGAGAAAGGAGAAGTAATCTTCAAATATTGCATCCGCGTTTGACAAGCGTGCGGCAGGCTCGACGCACGCTTTGTGTATGCAAGGTCTCAGCTAGTTCTGACAGCGAGCTGCGAGGAAATAACAGTATTAAAAAAGAGAGAGAGAGAAAAAGGATATTCGTTATGACGGAGAAACAAATATTATTAATATTGTTGGACTTCAGTGATGGAATTGAGTAATTGGATACATGACGAGTTAATCTATATTTTTCAAATTTGAGCATGCAGTTGCATACACTTGTTCATTTCAAAGTTTTATATAGAGTGGCCACCGAATGATATAAAACAAAAATAACTTACAAACACATGTTTTCTTAAATATTTTTTTTCTCATTTTATTTGGAAATATAATTGGATTTTTTTCAGTATTATGTGTAAATTTTCATGGATTAAATTTTTTTTCCATGAATTTTTCAAACCCTTCAGTTTTTCAGTGATCACTCTATAATTAATAAGCTTGCTATCGGTGGCGAAACAGTACGCAGAAATATTAATATTTTCATGTCGAAAATGACAAAAGAATGTATTATATGAAAGTGATGACGACAATATTTATATATTAAAAAATACTATACATATATTTTATTTATATTTAATATAAAATTTATATAATATAGTACATATAATATACATAATATCATATAATATTAAATATATGAAATAAAAATGTTTGAATGCTTACAACTGTGGATTTTTATGCAATTTCATATTTTTGAAAGAATGATTTAAAAACTGAAATCCAAGCAGAGAATTGTTTTACATACCAGATATTACAAAAGGCACTATACTTTGGATATATTTTGTATATATCTTTTTATATTCCGTGCAATTTCTAACCTCTTGTCTTAAAATATCAAATCACACTCGTGATTTCGATTTGAAAAGAAACGAAAGAAGCAATATAATGCTATTCTAATTTTACATTTAAATTCTCTAATTTGAAAATGTTTCGATACGATGCTACAGTTGTAATAATTAATGCTTACTTAAGAAGTTTGGAAAGAAAATCATAAGACAGGCAGTTAGAGTGCATTTTATAAATGCATAAAAATTTCTAAAAATACACTTTATTTGTAATTCTCCAACAAAAGCATTTTTAGACGTAAGTTTATATGAATTTTTCTTTACTTGATGTACAGGGTGTTTCGTAACTTGTGGGACCCACTTCGGGATCTGATTGTACGCCTAAAAATAATGAAAAAAAGTCATATAAATATATGTCCTATCTGTCTTCGTTTATGAGATATAATGAATTTTATAAACAGAGCAAACTCTAGTAAGCTAGTTTTACCAGGGATTGTATGTTCAATTTTCATAATAATCATAATTGGGATGAAGAAAACCCACATGTTATTGTGCATTCAAGACATCAACACCAGTTTAAACGTATGGGCAAGAATAATTGATAAATTTTTAATTGGATCTTTTTCTCTTGATGGGAAACTAATAGGCACAAAGTACGTTGATTTTTTGAGCACGCGTTTACACGAAATATTAAAGGAAGTTTCAGTCGATATTAGATTATTCGTATGCGGTTTATGCATGATGGAACTCCGCCGCATTTCAACCGAGTGGCTAGGCAATTTTTAAATCAACACTTTGCAAATAAATGGATTGGTCGTGGAGGTCCTATTGCCTCCAAATCCATTAGATTTTCATTTGTGGGGACATTTAAAATATATTGTACGCAACATCGATTGAACATGCTGAAATACTACGAAATAGAATAGAGCAAGACTTCCGACAAATTCGAGAAACACCAGGAATGATAGAGAGAGTAACCAGATGAATGACAAGAGGCGTGCAGGCTTGTCTTCAAATGCAAGATGGTCATTTCGAGCATCTTTTGTAAAAGTAATTAAAACAGAAAATTCATTATATCTCATAAACGAAAACAGATAGGACATATATTTACATGACTTTTTTCCATTATTTTTAGGCGTACAATCAGCTCCCGAAGTAGGTCCCACAAGTTACGAAACACCCTGTATATTTTCGGGACATTCTGTACACGTGTTCAATTTTAGAAGAAACTGAGGAGAGGAGGGCAGAGATTTAAGATTGAGGCACGAGCTATTTGTTGTCGATGTTGGAGATGATTTACCGTTTGGAAAAGATTACACAAGCGGTTATAGATTATAAGTTGGTATCCAACAATATCAGTGATTTTCAAACTGTTTTAGCGTGTAGCACGCAAGGACCGTGCTTATTGATCAGCCGCCCCCTCGTCTTGTGAATGTCTTACTAAGCAAATCGCGATTTTGTTGTTATTAACTTTTCCTGAATAATGTCGGGAAAGACAATGAATAAAATATATATTTCTATTTACTTAAATTCTGACGAGTAGACGCGCTAATTATACAAGAAAAGAGAGAAATTCACACAAATCTAGGATGTAGAAATTTCTAGGAAATTCACAATTAAAACGTCGATCATCCGAATTATTTCGGTCTTGAAAAATCAAATTGTCACTAATCAACTGCACGTTAAGAAGAACATACACTACCGGCCAAAAGTTTGGAATCACTACGAATGTATTATTAAAGGAAATTACACATTTTTATAAGAACTGAGGATGTTTTATTTATCAAAGCGTCTAGTAGACAATAATTTTTACATTTTCTTTCGTTCCTTTCATAAAGAAACAGATATTTTTCGTCTTTTCATTGAAAAAACTGCTTCTAATGGCTGCCTGGCATATTCTGGGCATCCTGGTAATGAGTTTTTTAATTGTTTCTAATTTTATATTCTTCTACGCTTCTTGTAGTATTTGCCAAAGGTATTCCTTCGATGTTAGACAGTGGAATCGGATATTCCTATTGATCTCTTCCCATAAAAGCTCAATTGGATTCAAATCTGGCAACTGTGACATCTCATGTTCTATAAAACCTCCTGTGTTTCTTTTAGCAACAAGAACACAAGTGTAATGAGTGCTTAGGGTCCTTATCCTGCTGCATAATAAAATTTCGACCTATTAAATGGCAATCTGGTGGTATGGCATGTTGCTCAAATATCTGTTTAGAGTCCTCCTTTCTCATTGTATTCTCTACTTTTATCAATTCTCCTATTCCAACGGTCGAGAAACATCTCCACGCCATAAATGAGCCTCCACCATGTTTGACAGCCGGTACAATAAATTCTGCCGACATTTTTTGTCTTACGGATCGAAGAACAAATGTTCTTCGGTGCGACCCAAATACTTCAAACTTGGATTCGTCAGTCCAAAGGACTCTCAAATGTCCAATTTTTGTGACATTTTGCCCAATTCAACCTCATTTTGCGATTTTTTTAAATGAAAGCAATGATTTCTTGACAGCTATGCAACCGTTTAAATCACCAGCTCTTAGTCATGTTTTCACTATGGTCAGAGATATTGGAGTCGATCTATGATTAAGATCTGCACGAATTTGTGACGCCGTTAGCCGTCTGTTAAGTTTGCGTGTAATCTATATTCTAGTATATATCTTCAGCCTTCGACGTTATCCTGAGTCTTCCTGATTGTGGTTTGGCTTTTAAACAGCCAGAGCTCTGAAAACGTTTTACCGTACTCTAAACTCCCTTGTATATCTTCAATTTGCATGCAATGTTCCGCAAAGAATAATCTTCTTTTCTAAGTGTAATAATAGCACTTCTAGTTTCAACACTAATCTGTATCGTTTTTTGCCATTTTCAAATATTGGAGCACAATTTTAACTGGTGATCTCAGTTGAATGCCTTCGTGAACGAGAATGATAACAATGTGTGGCAAATGTGGCTTTTATCAATTTTCTCAGTGTCAGCGTCAATTAAGCCAAGTCTAATACTGTAGTACTAAACTCTCATTGGATAAACAAAAGAATCAGACAGCCCTATATAACGCGGAAACAGATAGTTATTTTACGTGGTAGGGAAATAACGTTTAACGTTACTTTAAATTGGGATTATAATCTATACAAGAGTATTCTCAATGCAACAATACAATTAAATATCTTAAAATTTGTACATTCTTGTTAATACCTAATATACTAGAAGTGCATCAGTGCAGAATGTATAAGAATATTTTGATAGAAATCTGCGTGATTCCAAATTTTTAGCCGGTAGGGTAAGCTTAACAATCAGTAGCTTTGAAACTTTTATCATCTCATAGTCTGATGTACAATTCAAGAGCTTTGAATTAATGCAAGAGCAATTTATATACAGCTGTTCGATATTTATGGCAAAGATTTGAAGACGGTCAATGACCGAATCTTTTGCGATTAGAATACAGGATCCATTTCTCATGGCACGTTAGGTGTTGGTTTCGGTTAGGTTTATGTCAAAGTTTATAATATAATTTAATATAAGGTTTATAAAGGTAATAAATATACTACAAGATTTAATAAGAAACTATAACAATAACCATTTATTTTCATTAATGTATAACAAGATTTCATGACGATCGCTTTGGTTGATTATTAACAAATTATTATTAACCGAGAGTACAATATATTTTCTGCTATTTTATTTTCTTCTTTCTTCTATTTTAAATCAGCGTCGCCGCTAAACTCGCTTTTAACCTCTTGCGCTACAATGACATGTCACGCACGTCGAGAATTTTTTGTCCCAAAATTGCAATTATTTCTCAGTTTTAAGTATATTTAATTATAACCCAAGCAAAACAAATAATAAATTTATTACTTTTCAATAGTTTCTATCCAATGATATCATACCGACGAGTTCAAAAAGAAAGCGACAAATTATTGTATACGGTTTGGTCACTCGTTATGGTCCGCAATCAGTTGCCATCACAAGTAGTTAAGAAATATGCGCGCCACCATAGTGTGTTGTCTACCAGAAAAATCTCTAGAATTATAATCAGTAAAAATCAGATAATTTCTCTTTCTACTTGATAGTTGAAATAAGAAGACATACTTGATTATAAAGATCGTGTTTGTGGTAATTTTGTAAAGTAATCAGGAATTGAAAAAATTCAGAAATTTTTGAATAAATCCTATTTGAAATTTTGGACATGGACATTGAAAGATGAGAGCAAATAAATAAATGTTTTAATAAAAAATGAACGTTTCAGACGGAATAGAAAAATGAAAATTTTTCTGTCCAGACAGAAACGGATAATTTGTTCGTCAATATTAAAAAGTTTTTGTAGCAAATACCGACACTGAATAGTATGAAAATGGATTTCTAATTCAGCAAACTTTTATTACGCAGATTCTAAAATATCTATTTCATGAGAACACTATTCAAAAATGTTCCAAATGCGACACTTTCTATAAAAACAGATATTTTCTCATACGACGTACATATAAAATCGAACAAAATTTTTTTAAAAAACGGAAAGAACCTGTCAATTTCGATCTCTGAAAATAATCGTACAATATTAGCAATATTATTGTTATCAATAAGATTGCCAGTCTGATCTAGATAATTAAATGTCACGAATGTTGAATGTAACGTGAAATTAAATGTTGGTAACTTATTGATGTTACAGAGTACATAAGTCACGGGGAAATAATTTTCTTCAGTGCGCCAGTCGGCGTCCAGCTGATAATGAACATAGTGTTCTTCATTTTCACGGCGGAGGAGTGTAACAAGGTGAAAGCCGAGATAAGCAGAGTGTCGTCCTCGGATCCTAGAAGAAAACGATTTCATGCTGACAAAACTAAGTAAGCTTGTCGATATTTATAAAAGAAAGTTGTACGTAATATCTAACCATAACCATTCTTCTCTCTTTTTTTTTTCGTACTATTAGGTTGTTGAAATATGTATGAAACACGTCCGATTTTCACAATTATGAAATTATTAATTTCACAATTATACAAAATTATTTGGAACATAACGACTGAAAATAATATTTATTGGTGATCAATTTAAACCTTTGAATTTTTGTGTTTCAATTTTATGCTCAGTTATATACGAAGAGGATTTATAATATTTTAAAGAGATGTTTAACGTAAAATTAATATCAATTTTTCCGTATTTCCGTGTTTGAATTTAGGATATTTTTCACTTTTTGAGAAACGCAAATGAGTCGAGAATGGCCGAAAGGATGCAGCAAAACGAAACATAATATAATTCGATTATTTTATTACAAAAAAATAAATTACGCGCCGAAATGATCCATGGATCGATATTGAATTTGAATACGTTCTTTAGAAAACTTCATAGATTGCCCTAATACAGTAAAAACTGATCGTAACGTCAATATTCCAAAGAACTATTTATAAAAAGAAATAACCTGCTGATGATCAACTAAAGATTTTAATTGTAATTATAAAATTATAAAATAATTATAAAATTTATAATTTTAATTAAATTTAAAATTTATAATTTTATAATTATAAAATAGTTATAAAATTTTTTTACAACAGTTAAAATGTATTGAATATAATAAATTAATATTGTTAATAATAATTTGATTAATATTATTTTTTAGAAAGATATAAACTAAAAGTTTTATAAAGAATTCAGTCATTGCAACGACCTAATAATTAATTATTCTTAACCTTAATATTAACACCGGTGTAACTAATTTTTATTACAAATATCTTAAAATGATTAAAATAACGTGAATATCATCGGCAGAAAAATTTTAAAGACATAAATAACTAGATAGCGCTGTGAAATGGAAAATGAACTTTCATTGGATTTTTATTCTAATACAATATTTAATTTGCATAGGTAAAATATATAAATTTCGCATAGTAATCAACATGTGTCGATTTAAAAAATAAATATATTTATAATTAAATAAATATAATATCTAATAATGTTATTATTGTATTAAATAGTTTAATTACAATTTTTATTCGCCTAATAACTTTACACATTAAAATTAAAGGATCTTCTAATCAAATTAATTCAAAAATAAATATTTAAATAATATTTACAATATTATTCTTCATCCTTATTTCCTTAGTTGAAGATAAAATATTTTCAAAATCTTTATATATATATATTAAAAGATTCAGATAATTTTAAATAGTCTTTTCCGGACAGGCTAGCGAATCGGACGTGTTTTGTCGCTCGCGAGTGCCAATTCAATTGTTTTGATTGCTAGGTGACCTTTGTTATATGTGAGCGTGATAATATATCGCCTTGACAATAGAATGATACATAGTATGTGTGACACCGACGAGTACCTCGACCACAGAAGTCCAACCATGGAAACAAAAATTACACCGATTCGAAACCAACCGAAATCTTCAAACATACAGCCTGAAAAATTTTACGCATTAATCGTAACCAATAGTTTATTCCCCAGTAAAGAACAAACAATTATAATTGATCCCATAGACGGCACAACCGTGATTATATAATGGCCGTAGCAAAAACCACTGGACTAACCCAACGCCATCCGCTTTGCATCCCGTATATCTAACGACAGAATTTGTATCTATTTCGACAGTAAAACTACAACAAAACAATTTACCAACAACTACAAAACACTCAACGAACACCACAGTCAGACCCTTGTTAAATCCATCACAACAAATTATTTTATCTAACGTTTCTCCTACTATACCCCACGAATTCATTGAAAAATTTCTAATGGATAAAAACATAAAAGCAACATTCAAACTCAGTTTTCTCCGAGCTGGACTACAGGAGTCCTTCTTAGCACAATAAAGCACATGATGAATTTTGTAAGGCAAATTTTCGTAGATCCAGACGATGCTCAAAAAATCTCTGAATCGTTCCTAATAACATATGACGACACACAGTACCGAATATTCGTTTCCATCGACAAAGTCAGTTGTTTTTTATGCAAACAAGAGGGACATATTGCAAAACAATGTATCTTACACATCCAACCAACAATGTCCTTAACAAATAACTTAACAAATAATAGGGAAACCAACAGCAGCGATATACCAAGAGAAATGGAGCAAACATTATCCTCCAGTAACACACAAGAAACCACAAGCATTCCACACAAAAACCAAACCGAAACAGAAAACTAAGAAAGAAACAAAAATTTCAACACCACCACTACTGACCTATCTACAATCAATACCAACAACACACTCAACGACCCTCTACAGAACACAAAAATATTTAGATCCCCCGCCACTTACAAAACATCATTATCAACTTCAACTGAAAGCCAGTCAGATGATGAACGAAATTCAAGAAAGATGATAAATAACAATGACTCAAATCCGAAAAGAAATCCCACAACCATCAACATAAAAAAGAAACCCAAACATAGCCAATCGCTAATCAGAATCACAGAGCAAGTGGATGATCTACTCAAGCCAATCAAACAAATCCTAGAAGATCCCACTAACAACTTTGTGCTCAACTACATACAACTCAAAAGTTTTCTGGAAAACGCCATTGGCAACCCAATCGACAATCACCAAAAGCTACACTTTCGACACAAAAGCCATAATCCATATGCTTAAGTCAACACATTCCTCCCTACAAGACCCGAGTATAAAAAAATCGACAGCATCGCCTTATAAAAAAACTAAAAACTGACACTTCAATAAATATATCCCCTATAACAACCTAATCCTCTACAAAATCATTACCCTTAAACTATAACGTATAAAGACTATAAGCACGTATGAGGACTAAGTACAATGCACATATAAAAATCATCACTCCAAATAATTCAATGGAACCCTAATGGCTTCTACAGTTGACTTGAACACCTACAATTTTTAATTGACAATTTCCAGCCTCAAATAATCTGTCTACAGGAAATGAACTTCAAACACCAGAATACTGGACAGATTAAAAACTACAAAACTATTTCAACAAAAACCGCAATTCCACACACGCAAGCGAAGATGTAGCGATTCTTAACAGAAACACCATATATATAGCGAAGAAGTAACGTTCTCATCCAATTTCGAAGTTATCGTCACCAAAATTACATGCCCTACAAATCTATATATATGCAACCTATACATCTTAAACAGCCAACAACTAAACAAATCCGAATTAACTCAGCTAACGAACCAAATACCAAAACCGTTTATCATTCTCGGAGACCTAAATAGCCACAATACTCTCCGGGGGTCGTACAAAATCGATAGACGAGGAGCTATCATAGAAAAAATAATTAACTCAACCGATCTCGTGCTACTAAATACAACCGCATCTACCCATTTTTGCTCGACATTCCACCGGTTCAGTGCGATAGATCTAACTCTCTGTAGCCCACCTATAATCCAAAATATCACATGGAACACAGTCGATGATTTATGTGACAGTGACCACTTCCCAATAAAGGTAACATATAGTCTGAACCGAAGCAGCGAATCCTACAAGCCGCTAAAATGGAAATTTCAAGAAGCCAACTGGGAATTGTATCGAGAGTCGCTAACAAACCCCCCAATTTGTACTAAATCCTATCAATTCTAATACCATAAACATAGCTGTGAAACGACTAACAGAAGCTATAATAGAAGTAGCCAACATAGCTATACCGAGAATAAAAAAAACTAATAATCCCGAATCCAAATTCACTCTATGGTGGAACGGACAATGCTCACAAGCTATAAAAGACAGTAAAACACGCCTTCAACAGGTATAAAAAAACATAAAACTACAGAAAACCTCGTCAACTTTAAAAAACTCAAAGCAATAGCCCGCAAACACTAAAAAACAGCAAAAAACAGACATGGATAAACTATGTCTCATCTTTGAACTCAGCTACACCACTCTCATCAATCTGGAAAAAGATAGAAACAATAAAAGGGTAAAACGCGGTACCTGCCTTGGTCAAAAAAGATAACTCACTCACCACAGATACGAATGAAATCTCCAAAGCAATAACATTCCAAACAAATAATAATGACAATTATACCAAAGTATTCCAGATCTACAAAAGGGAAATGGAAACTAATCAGACGACATCCCTAACAACAGACCACGACCTACCACATCCACTTTAAATATGCCTCTTCAACTCAATGAACTTCAACACTTTTTAAATAAGTGCTCGAATACCAGCCCAGGACCTGTCGGAATACCGAACATACTCCTAATTAACCTGCCACAAGAAGTACTCAATTACATGTTATCAATATTTAATGGTATATGGACCCAAAATATTTTTCCAACCAGATGGCAAAAAGCAATAATTGTTCCTATTCTTAAACCAGGAAAAATCCCAACGAACCCAAACAGCTACCGACCGATAGCATTGACAAACACTATGTGCAAATTAATGGAGAAAATTATAAATTACAGACCGATGGTTCCTTAAAAGCAAACAACTGATTTCCAAGTTCCAAAGTGGCTTTCGACAATCCCATTCCACATACGACCACCTAATAAACCTGGAAAGTAACATATGTGAAGCCTTTGCCAATAAACAACACGTGATAGCAGTATGTCTAGATATTAAGAAGGCCTACGACATGATCTGGAGAAGCAGAATCCTAAAAATCCTTCAAAACTATGGCCTCAAAGGAAATATCCTCAATTTTATCAGCAACTTCCTATCCATCAGAGTCATCGATGTCAGAGCCAACAA
This sequence comes from Frieseomelitta varia, assembly GCF_011392965.1. Lineage (NCBI taxonomy): Eukaryota > Metazoa > Arthropoda > Insecta > Hymenoptera > Apidae > Frieseomelitta > Frieseomelitta varia. The sequence goes on along the minus strand of NW_025109195.1, from coordinate 238,311 downwards.
CACTCTTTCTCCTCCAAAAATCCTAGAAAATGGCGTACCACAAGGCTCCGTCTTAAGTGTATCTCTATTCCTGAATAAACGACGTATTAAACTGCATAACAAATCCAGTCATGGGACTACTATTCGCCGACGATTATATGCAAAGGTAAAAATCCACATACCATTCAAATCTTACTCTAAGAAACTCTGGAGAAACTACAAAAATGGACACAGACATGAGGCTTCAAATTTTCTAGTACCAAATTAGAAACAATAATTTTTAGCAGAAAACAACCACTCACAAATATAAACCTAACACTCAACAACCAACCATTAAAAGAAACTACTTCCATTAAACTACTAGGAATCACTTTTGACTCGCAACTAACTTGGAAACTTCACATCGAAAAACTCAAAATTGACAGCAACCAACTATTTAAGATCCTTAAAACAATAGCTGGAAATAACAAAGGGAGCAGATATAAACGTATTACTATGAACATATAAAGCAATAGTACGATCTAAGTTAGACTACGGATCGATCGTCTATAATTCCGCCAATCCCAACATATTAAAAAAAAGCTGGAAATCATACACAATAGTGCACTCAGAATAACAGTCGGTATCTTCCGTACCAGCCCAATTAACGGCATTCTAAGTGAAATTTCAGAACCACCGTTACAGATTCGAAGAAAGTATCTAAGCATTAAATTTGCAGTCAAAGTTGTCTCCACTCCACTAACCCCGTATGTCAAAACACGTTTAAACAGAACAACCTCAACCTCACACAAAAAAAAAAGAACACCCCCTCCATTCTACTGCAGGATTAAGAACTATCTAAACGACTTGCAGATGGAAATTCACCCTACAATGAAAAGATCTATTCACAACATACCCCCATGGACCATCCCAACAATTGAAACCAATACCTTATTACTCAACTATAGCCAAAGAAAAAGTAACCCGTTCATGTTAAAATCACTGGTTCAAGAGTTAGAAGAAACTTTCCCAAACCACATACATATATATACAGATGGACCCAAACCTAACCCAAACGGATCCGTATATGCAGTAATAGACTAAACAACTTAACTAAACTCCACCCAAAAACTCCCATCCTTCACCGTGAACTCAACGCGGTTAAACACGCTACCGAGCTTACGTACATAAATCAAAACAAGAACTTCACTATTTTCTGCGACTCTATAAACGCCATTTCATCAATCCAGAATCTGTGGACAAATGACCCAGTCATCCAAGAATGCCAAGAGCTTTACATCAAATCGACAAATAGAAACAACACAGTCACTGTAATCTGGGCCCCCGCCCATATTGGCAATGTTGGAAATGAAAGAGCCGACAAATTGGCCAAAGAAGCTGCCAATTCACCTAACTCCAACCAATACAGCAATAGCCTACCAGAAAACAACCACACTCCACCTGCTCAAAAAGAAAATAAATGACAACTGAAATAAAAACTGGAAATCCACATTAAAACCACGTCAAAAAATAGTTAAGAACGACTTCTTCAAGAAGAGCATCGCCTGCAATCTACCAAAGCACGACCTAGTCATAATCTCAAGAATCATAATAGGACACATAAATCTCACCCACCAACATCTCTTCCACAAGGAAAAACCTCCAATCTGCGAACTATGCAAAGTGCTGTTAACGATGGACCACATTATTTTGGAGTGCAGAAAATACACTGAAAAACGCCTAGAATGCAACATAAAATCTACCCTGAATGACAACCTAATAGACAACAACACAATCAAGAACCTTCCCACAATATCTAAAACAAGAGTATACAAGAGATTATGATTACCTGAGTCGCTAATAACCCGCAAAGTGGTTGATGTGATTTTTAAATAACGAAACAAAAAAAAAAATTTTAAAATACCCATCTCATAATTAAACTCGAATGATACTTTCTTCATGCTCATTCAATTTTACGAACAATTCCAAATAAATTTGGATGAGTGACTATGATATTTATGTCAATTTTTATTTTGTAAAAAGATGTATAAAATCTAACAACTTTGATACAATATCAAGTAAATACAATAAAGCCTTCCATATTCAAAATAACGAGTGAAACAAAAGTATTCAATTAATTTTCAGACGGTAAAACACTTTTCTAATGGTAAATATTTGAAAATGTTATATTCTTTAAGTCTTTTTAGCACAAAGTAGGTACATCACGTTTATGTTCTAACTTTCATTTCGTTTCGCAACATTCTCATTATTTTTGTTTGTTGTTTTATTATAGTTTGTGGGAAAATTTTGCCCACCACATAAATGAAACATTTTTTTCTTTATTGTCTCATATTTCTAAACTCTTTCTAATAATTATGAAAAGCACGACAAAACGTATGATACATATTCGATAATTCGAATAAGAAATATAATACATACAAAGTAAATTAAAAATATAAAACAAATTAAAGTTAGAAAATCCAACGTTTTGTGTATTAGTGCATAAACAGTGTAATAACCATTTATATACTCGGCATTCTAATTTTTGAAAAATCTTTTTAGAGGTTTTTTTTTAGAAATGATGAACTTTCTAACGCAAGAATATTTCCAAATTTCTGAAAAGGCGAGACTCTGTGGGTGAAATATAGAATTTGAATTCTACATACGAGAGAAGAATATGAATTTACAAAGTAGTGAATATATTGAAAAAAGCTCATTTTGGAAAAAGTGAAATTCAAAATTCGTTAAAGTTTTTTGTGACCTTTACTAAATGCAGACTATAATAAGCTTTCCAAAGATATCAAATAATCATAAAAAAACAACACGCGAAAGCAAACATGTTGAATATACACAATTCGACATAATGTGGTTATTTGCTGCAAATTCATAGAATTTTACAAAGATTAATGACAACTGGACTGCGAACTTTTATTCAAATTCTGAAATGTGAAATTGCACATAATTCAATGTTTAGAAATATGCAAGAAAAATACAAAGAAATATACCGAATATATTCAAAGAAAATATTTTATATTTAATACATAAAATATATTTATATTTATTTTTATTTTATTTATATTTATTTATTTATGTTTACATTTATATTTATATTTACATTTATATTTATATTTATTTTTATTTATTTATATTTACATTTCTATATATTTATTTTTATTTTTATTTATTTATTTATATTTACATTTCTATATATTTACTTTTATTTTTATTTATTTATTTATATTTACATTTCTATATATTTATTTTTATTTTTATTTATTTATTTATATTTACATTTCTATATATTTATTTTTATTTTTATTTATTTATTTATATTTATTTTTATTTATTTATATTTTTATTTATTTTTATTTATTTATTTATATTTACATTTATTTATTTATTTATGTTTAATATATAAAACATATTTATATTTATATTTAATATATAAAATATGTTCAATGAATATATAATTACAATTCAAAGAAACATATAAAAAATATTGAAAGTGCAGTGCTTTTTATAATACCGTAGATAAAACAGTTACCTACTTTTAATACTGTAGATAAAACAGTATTCCTAAAAATCTGAATTTGCATAAAAATCCGCAGTCCAACAGTGACTTTACTTTCACAACGCTTGTGCATTGTTGTCAATTCAGATTCATCATGAACGTGAAGCTGTTTACCGTCATGGGTATATCCTGGATCGGAGAGATCATCTCCTCGCTACTGAACAAGTACACCACGCTCCAATACAAGGAGGAATTTTTCTACGTGCCGGACGTGATTAACAGTCTTCAAGGTGTTTCCATATTCGTTTTATTCGTGGTGAAGCGACGAGTTCACGAAGCGCTGAGAAAGCGGCTTGGCCACGGCGGTTCGAAGAAACGGTACGGAATCAGCCAGGGGAACTCGACGCTGCAGGACCCGTACAAAGTAAAAAAAAGCTCGAGTAACAGCACGTTGACATCCAGCTTCGCGGTCAGCACGACTCCTTGACCAAAGGAAAAAAAATTCTAGGTTACCAGAGATCACGTTTCGATCCAAAGAAATTCAATATCATTGTCAGCTGCGAAAAAACATTTCCTTAGAACTCATAGTCGTTGTTTGCAATGAAAAACATTTTAGTCTTTTCTATAATCTTTTTTCATTCTGGGTTATAACAGTCGCGGTCCTTTTTTATTTTATTAATTGCAAGTTTCGAGACGAGTCAAGTGAAACGCAATCTCTATGTTTATTAATCTATCTTGTCAGTTTCATCGTCTCACTTCAATTCTCATTGCTTCTGTATTTTAGCCATTTTTTTTTTTTTTTTTTTTTTTTTTTTCATGCTTGAAATCATTCAGGGAACACGCTTCCGCGACGATGCTGAATTTTATTAAGCGAATTTTGTTTCATCGCCTCAGTGAAGTGATAAAATGAATTTAAATCTATGTCTTCGTATCGATTGTTTCTATTGAAATATACAGGGTGTCCAAAAAGGTTGGGACCAAAGTTAGACTACGTGTTATTCAGGTCAGATGAGAAGAATTCATAATGTCAAATTATGTTCGAAAATGGTTTATTGAAAAGATATAAGCTTTTAAAGATATTTGTGATTTATTGTGACAGTTACAAGAAACGTTCGAAAGTTCCTCCTTCAGCAAGAATGCAGGCTTCCATTCGTCGAATTTGTGATTGTCGAACTCTTTCAAATATTCCATACTTGTATTGGAAATAACAGTAAATGCATTTTGAATACATTCCCAAAGTATCAGGTGATCTAGGAGGCAAACTGATTGGTCGGTCGCGACCGATCCAACGTTGAGGGAATTGTCTATTAAGAAATTCACGTACATTCCGTCCAAAATGTGGCGGGGCGCCATCATGTTGAAACCACATTTGACAGCGTGTTTCCAACGAGACATCATGCAACATATCGTGAAGATTATTTTGCAATAATCTTATTGAGAATTTGTAATACATATGCGATCCTGTACAACGAATTGTAAAACGAATTTTCTTAAATCTTTGAACGCTTATATCTTTTCAATAAAACATTTTCCGACATAAGTTTATACGAACCTTTTCTCTGTTCTGGTTCTATTTGACCTCAGTAACACGTTGTCTAAGTTTGGCCCCAACCTTTTTCGACACTCTGTGTATATAACAAAATGTCCATGTTTAATTCAATACAGAAAACGAAACTTTGACGAGAAAACGATAAAGAAAAGAAGATTTTAGTATTATAGTTGTCGAGTTTATAATTAAAATTTTCTTTTTTTTTTTTTTACAAAGTTACAAGAATTTCAATATTTAGCGTCCGAATATTAATGGGAGTCACTGTATATTTTCAATCGTGGGAATAGAAGAAAATTGCAAGGAGCATGGCCAAGTGAGTATAATGTTGAATTGAATTTTGGACAAAAAAATTTCAAACAGGCATCATTATGCACCTCTTTGCGCAATTTTAAATTTTCCCAATCGCAGTTAAAGAAATTGGAATAGAAATTTAAGTATTATACCAAATACTCCACTTTTGATGTTTTATATGTTTTTGTGCAATATTAGTAATTTATTTTTGCATTTCGAAATTTCCGATAAACGCATAAAAATCCGCAGTCGAATCGTGACGCAAAATCCAGACTCGCCGGAGTAGGAGTGGAAAACATTAGTAAAAATGATAAATTTCTAATTTATTTCGCTGACTTGTAATTTTTTTTAACATGACTTTTTTTTGTAAGAAACAACTATATAATTTTCTCAACGTTCTCTGGTTGACTTTTTGTTTCAATGATAAAATTAAAATTCTTATCAAAGAAAGGATAGCTAAATTACCGTATATTGATTATTTTAAAGTATATTGATTATTTTGGAGGCGAATTTGAAAATAGAAATTGGTGGATAAATGTAAATATTATGTCTTAATCTGTTATTGAACTTTTTAGGATACAGATCGATAGCTGCATAAAATGTGAAATTGATCTGTTCTGAGAGACTCGTACTTCATCTTTTTCTTCATTGAAAGAAAATTGACTATCGTGAATTTCTTCAAAAAAGACAAAATTAATAGAGTGCAAGAAATATTGGATTTTTATCGAAGTATCCAAGAATCGCTGAAGGAGTTTCCTAAGTGTATTCATGCTTGGGAAAAAGCATGGCAAAAATGGTAAAATTTCTAATTTATCGGCTCTTCCCAATTTTGACTATTTCGCCACAGAGTGTATAATTTTCTTTTCCTCCGATTGATTTCTTGTTTTAGTGATGAAACGAATATCCTATTAAAGAAATGGTAGCGAAATGGCCGAAATTGGGAGAAGTAAGCCAAACTAGAAAACTTGCCATGGAAATTTCCGCTCGCTTGTTTCGATCGTCGCAGAAACCACTCGCGCAGTTTGACAAACGCGTTTAAACGATCCGCGACGTTCTGCATGTAACAGGAATATCACGTTTCGCTGATCATCACCGATAGAAATTCGAACGAACAATATGTCAGTCGAAAAGTCCAAAGGAACAAACAGACAAAGCGATATCGATCTGCCATTTTTTTTTTTTTTTTTTTTCTCCATCGTCTGTGGCGAATCTTTGAGAAACACGTGAAAAAATATTAAAACGAGTTAAATTGGCGATACTTTATATTACACACGCGAGTCGAAGTTAAGTTGGAAATTTAGAAACGGCACTAATTATGTTTGTTTCATTTCATTAATCCATATATGTAAATTATGTTTCTATTTTCATAGAATAGTAAGTAACTCTTGTTAATATTCGGACACTAAATATTTAAATTGTTACAATTTCGTTGGAAAATCCAATAATAATAAACTTTGACTCATTTTAAAGCTTGAAGCCACTATTTTTTTTGAAATGCATCGTTTATTTTATCCCATGATGTTTTTACTCTGTGCAGCAAATATTTCTCTTCTCGAAAATGCCATAAATTGTCACAGTCATCATTCGAAGATTGAAGATCAAAGCCTTCCCTTTCTAACGAGTCCTCGAAACCTACAAACCTTTTGAATATCAGGCGAAAACGAATACAACGAGGGAAACTTTTTAATTTTCCAAATTTTCGTGCAAGTCTACATTCAAAATTCAATAAGACGAGAAAAGTATTGTACATTAAGCTTTAATCTTTGAATTTACTGTAAACTCAGTCGTGAACAAATTTTTTTCAATGTTTCTACGTACTATGTATAATACGTGTTTATAAAAATTTATAAAATTTTTTTTACACGTTAATTATAATTTATAAAATTTTCGAGGAAAGAAGTACACATCTTCATTTTGCCAGCCGCTACGCAGTATTTTAGAGAATAAAGTAAAGATATTTCGTCGAAAGTAGAAGCTTCAAGCTGTCAAATAAATCCAGGTTTATTATTGTGCAACTTCTTTTTATAATATTATAACAGTTTCAGTATTTATTAACGAGAGTCACCGTAAATAATGGTTAAATAATAACTTGATTTCTCGTTACCATTCGTTACCACTATTTTATTGGAAGAAATGTAATTTTCTATTCAAATTATATTAAAATAATTACCATTTTTTGCTTTATTTTTTTGCTTTGTACAATAAAGCTACATTCTGTTCTTAATTTGTTGTAAAATATTACATGAAAATTTAATTCTCGCAACATTAAAGAAAAGGTCTTACGATTTTTTTTCTTAATTTTTAATGAACATCAGTTGTTGTAACATATTACGTGCATTAAAAACATTATATATAATTTGTGTTTGTTAATCTTCAGTTTGAAGAATTAAAATTGAAAGTTTAAATTTATATTTCAGAAGGCTACATTTTGCTTCCGCAAATACGACTCGATGCTATAATTCAAAGAGTTAATTAACGAGCTGATACGAAACTGATGTTTTTTTTATACATGTAATATTTATTGATATTTAATTATTATCATTTAACATTTTAAAACATATTTACGAGCAGAGAACAATTACAATATACACCGTGCTTTGCACGCCCAGCGAGAAATATATATATATATATATATATATATATATGTGTATATAATATATTTGAAAATAATGAATTTTTTTGTAATGCAAAAATCAAGACTTTATTCGTAATTTTTATAGTATAAATATATGGTGTTTATAAACAAATATTCAAGAAAACTTATTAATACTTACTTGGAAAAACTTATCAAAAATACAGTTTTTTAAATCTATTGTTTAAACAAATTCTCTGCAAAACGATATACACCATTAAATTTGTTGTTAAAAGACACTAATTTCACCAATTTATATGAAAAACGGTATCTTTAATAATTTTCGAGATATTCGACAAAATGTTTCGCAACCCCAACTCTGAGGCTGGTTTTCATCCCTTCAACATCGACCATTGCCAATGAAAAGAAATAATATATAGGGTCGAATATTTTTTTGAAAACTACATTCATGCAAATTTTCAAAATCAACGATTCAGACTTCGTTATGTTCCCTTGTTAGTAGCAGATAGATTTAATAGTAATTTTTACAGCTCTTGTGTGAATGGCGGCAGTACATTAATTTCATTAATTTAATTTACATCTGCAACGATTCCTGTTAATATTCGAACTTTCAATCTTGTATCGCAAAAAGTCGTTTATATATACTGTATACAAATAATTTTGTATGTTCATGAAAGTTCGAAAGAACAAGATAGTTGTAATATTTCATAAAAATTGAAAAAAAAAATCTGCAGAGTACAAATAATATTAACAAAAATAGAATATATTATGCACAAAAATAATCTAAATATATCTAAAGCATATATTTAAAATGTTCAAATAATAGTTTCTCAGCTGTATCAAAATCCAAATCGATCAAAAACCAAAAGACGAATGTTGGATGTCTTCGAAACACAGAGTTGCTTTCATTAACATTCATTTATAACATAATACTAAAATTGTCACAATTAAAAAAAAAAATCGCTCAATATTAACCTCGAGCTTATTTTATAGTTTGCAACTATTTTTTCATTATGTAGCAGATGTTTCAAAATCAAGATGTTTTTCTTCTCGAAAATGCTATAAACTGTCATGGTATGTAGAATATTGTATTGTCAATCATGTCGTAGTGAATAATTGCCAAATTTCATCAAAATCAACAATTTCAACTTTGGCGTGTTTCGGTCTTGATTTGCTTTTGACTACCAAGTCTCAGGATTCGCGTTGGTGATTGAAACGAACGGACGACGCCGTCTCTCTTTCTCGAACAAAAGCGACGCACCGAAAAAATGCTCGCAGTGTTTAAACCCGCGTATTAAATCTCGCGATAAACGGCTCTCCCTGATAGTCTTATATAGGGTGGCCACTGAAAAACAGAAGGTTTTGAAAAATTCATAGAAAAAGAAAAATTTTAATTTATAAACACGCAATACTGAGAAAAAAATCTGTTAATTATATTTCCAAATAAAATAATAAAAAATTGGAAAAACATGTGTTTGTAAAAGTTATTTTCGTTTTGTCGTTGTTATCGTTCAGTTTTTCAGGGACCATCCTGTATATCCGTTTCAGCCGTGGAAACGTCGAATCGGGAAGGGAAATAATCGCGCTAGACAATCGCTCGACATTTCCCAAGCTCGAAATCACCGAGAACCGATATTTCTGAACCACCGCGGCGTTTTGCATTCGATTTGCAAATTTTTTTTACGAATATTCGGTATCCATTTTCAGGGTGTCTTCTCTACCATCTTTTGTAAGATCTATTTATTGTCAGGAATGTAAAAAATTATTCAGAGCTGAACGAAAGCATTATTATTTTGATTAATAATTATTGCGAAATCCTGATTATTAATTATTGAGTTATTGGCCACTGATTAGTGAATGAAAATATTATAGTAACTAATCAAAGCTCGCTTTAAGGGGTCAGGACAGTTTGAAATTTTCAAAAAATCGATTTTTTTCTTTTGTTTTGTTTTAAATGGTAGTTTGAAGTCGTAGAAATAAGATACAAACGGTCCTAGCCTTTAAAATGACTTATTTTGGGATATAATAATAAATCCGCGGATACAGAATAATTGAATTTGTATCACTGTTTACAACTTTAAGCAGTATTATAAAGTGTAAATCGTGTGATTCAAATGTTACATTTGGTGAATCGAATATTAAGGAACTTGGATTCAATTTAATTGTGAATTGTAAGAACTGCGAGCTGCGATATATAAATAGAAAAAGTAAATAAAGGATACATATGAAAAATGACGTTCTGAAACTTTAAACGCGTTTTTCTCGAAATTAGGTTTTTAGAAACGGTGTGCAAAATATGTCGGAATCTAACCAATTGATTACTGTCAAACTTGGTACATAACTTTAGTGTAACATTTACTAGGGACTGACGATCGAACATTTTTTTATTTTCAACAATTTCGAAAAATATAAACAAAAAACGTAGAAATTTTTGGCACAAATTCGATACATCAAAAACAAATAGCTGTTATTTTCATAATTTTCACAGAAATGAAAATGTTGGATCGTCAATCCCTAGAGAATATTGTTTACTTTTGAACTTTTTTTGCTTTTCTGTTGCAACTAATCCTGTTTGGCTGGAATCATGCACACCGATAGTCAAAGTAAAAAAAAGTTATGTAAAAGGATGCCGTTAGAAAGTTAAATAAGAGCATTCGTTTTTTCTTTTTTAATGCTGCTTTTCATAATTCATAATGTGTTAAAATAAACCACAAAAGCTCGTGTCAATCAAATATGTATTTTTGTTTTACTAGCCCTCCAAAGTACACGTAATTTTTAGGCTCGTCAAATTGTCCTGCCCCCTTAATTTTCACGATAAATTCAAATATCCATGAAAATTGGTGCGATTTGAATATGTTCAAGTATTTGTAATGCTCGAAAAATATTCATCATTATATATTTGGGTCTGTAGTGTCATTTTTATTTCTTAAAACAAGTTGAAACACGTTTGGAGTTAAAATGTGAAAAATGTTCGGGGTTAAAAATTTGACGTTTTTTTTTTTTCCAACATTTATTTCCTCGAAAACTCAGGCTCACTCGGGATGAAAATTGATTGCACATTTCTACTCAACGTGAAAAATAAGTTAATAGAAATATAACGTGAAGAAAGAATCGTGCAGCCTTGAAAGCTACAATCTTCAATGTTCCATTGTGAATTCAGTAGATGAACAAAATTTTTCAATATTTGCACATACCACGAGGATTTGTAGCATTTTCGAGAAGAAAAGTATCTTCACTTGCTGTGTGACATGAAAACACTTTGAAATAAAATGAATGCATAGAGGTTTCAAGTTTTCGTACGAATTCAGTTTATTGTTTCTTTCTATAAAGTGTCAATCAAATATGTACTTTTGTGTTTTGCTAGTCCTCCAAAGTATACGTAATTGTTAGGCTCGTCAAATTATCCTGCCCCCTTAATCACACGCGGGCACTGTTGAGGTCAACAATAACATGTTCAGTACTGCACTGATGATTATGAAAATGGCCTACTCTTTGTATTAACACATTTTCAAAGTTTTGCATTTGCAAAAAATTTTTGTTAATATAATGACAGAATAAATACTGTAATCAAATACTTGTTCTTATAACGTAAATATTCTCTTTGATTGTAAAATTTTATTTGTATCTCGTAAGTAGTTGTGTTTTCTCAAACATCCAAGCGACTTGAATCGATTTCAAAGTTAATTGAAATGACTAGCAACAATGAAAAGTAATGAACATTGGAAACAAGTTAGAGACAAACGTAATCATAATTTGTAGTGTCAATTTTTATTTTCTTTGAATGAAAATTAAATGGTTACTGTGCACATTATTTTTGTAAGTGGTGAACCATTCGTAGAAACAGATACACGTATCCAATACATTATATTATATTAATCGTAGTCATTTACAGTTTATAATTCTAATTTTCACTAATTCAATTTTTATTTTTTAAATTGGAAATTAAATGGTTATTGTACACACTCCTTTTGTGTGAACTATTTATGGAAACAGGTATCTAGTATATTTAATGTATCTAGATACATTAGTATATTTAATCATACTAAAGTCTACATATATAATATGAATATGCATATAACTATTATATTATAATATAATTAAATAACATATAATATACATAATTATTATATTATACATATTTAATTAATTATACGTATTACTGTATTATATATTATATCTATGTTATTACTATATTATATATTATATATTATATATAATATACATAATTATTATATTATACATAATTAATTATACGTATTACTGTATTATATATTATATCTATGTTATTACTATATTATATATTATATATATATTATATTATTACTTATATTATATCATTATACTATATTATAATTATATGCATTACATATAATTATTGTGTTAACAGATATTTAATACAGCTAATGTATCATGTATTCTCACAAAGATATCACCAATAAAACTAAATGTGCTAACATTCCTTTGACCCACATATCAATACGAGAATAAATTTTTTCAGTAAATTCTTCAGCCTGACGGTTCTTATTTTCTCTTATTTATTTATTTATTTGTTATTTGACAATTTTTTCGCTAGAAGTAATGTGCGAGCATTGGCTGCTTCCTTTATTTCTTCGGCGAAAAGGTTGGTCTTTTAGTCGAGAGGAGAGATGCGAGCGTTTGCGCAAACGTTGTACTACTTCGAAGACGTTTTCTGCGTTTCCGGCGTGATGCCGGGGAACGCCACGTTGCAGAACAGGGATTTCTGCAATTTCCGCAAAAGTTTGCCTGGGAGAGGGCTTTGTTGTCGGATTTTTTGATGCTTCTCTCTGTTTTCCGAGATCCTGCGTCGAATTTTCCCGAAGGAAGTTTGTATTTTTAAGCTTCCGATTCTTCTATGTTTTCTTCTTGCGTTGTTTCTTCAGAGAAAGAGTCTACGAATCGAGACGTTTCCAGATGTCCTACACTTCGTTCATTCACGCAATTGTGTACTTCTCGTCGAGTCCACTTTGCATCGATTAGCCTCGAAACGAGCAATTGAAACTGACGATCAAGACGATGCCACTTGAAATTGCGGTTTGAAACTTGAAGTGATTTTTACAATTCGACTCTTCGAGCAGTCTTGAAAGTCCAAAATGACTCTACTTTGCTGATCTCGATTGACAATGACAATTGACTCAGATGTGATTAGTGAACTATTAAAACACATGCACGTTAATTGGTTGTCGTCAAACGAGCAAACTCAGCACACTTGTTATGTAAATAACAAGTAAATGCGTTTTGGTAGGAGAAAATGAACGATACCTAATTCGTACCAACGTTCTAACTTCCGAAATGAATTGACAAAGATCACGATGAAAAAATTTCTTTCAGTCATACTCGGTCGATTGAATAGTTACACGATTATAGAAAAACAATTCAGGAATGTACAAAAAGATAGCACGTTCTAAAAATTCTTCTTCTTCTTCATATCTGTTTCTTTTACGTCGCAACGATAGCGACAGGTCATTAGCAACGACGGTGGTATTAGATATGTGTGTAGTAGTTTGTGTTTTTTGAGATATTTTAAAACTCTTTGTACGTTATTTTGAGAAGTCAGGTTTATGTTTGAGTTGGATTCCGTGTCTCTGTCTTTGGGATTCTGTGGTGTGGCATTCGTGCAGAATGTGGGTGACTGTTAATGGGTGGTTATTGCAATAGCTGCAGGTGGGAAGTGTAGTTGTTTTAATTTTATGTCAGCTTGGTATGACCAATTCTTAGGTGTGTGATAATTATTCCTTCTTTCCTGTTGCTAATGTTTGGTGTTTGTTGGTGAAAGTCTTGGATACCTTTTTGTAGTTGAGTGCTTTTAGTTGTGATCCATGTATTGTTCCATTCATTTTTTTATTACTCTTTTGCAGTAGATTATTTGGTCTTCGGAGGATTGGAAGGTGGTTGCGATTGTTAGCAAATGAGGAAACTGTGGCTAAAAATGTGTCTAAATGTTATTAAATTTCTTCTTATCAAACAATGACAATACCACTTGATTCCACGAATTTCTTAATAATGTCATATGAAATTTTAACGATTCTTTAAGAAGGTTCCTTATCCATCTCTTCTGTTTAAGATGTTCATGTACTAATCTTATTTAATTCGTTTATTCCAAAAAAATAAAAAAAGCAAGAGATGTATAGACATTGGCAAATTGATTTATATTTATCAACAATCTATGCGATCGTTTACGCGTCAAAGGAATTGTGAATGAGAATCGTGCACGCATAGTCGAAGGATTAACTGTCGGCTTATTAGCAAAAGAGAAGCAAAAATAATTATTGATACTGGAGACATCGAGAACGAGATGTTTCTAGAAATTAATAAACATTAGCCTGGTAGTTTCATGCGTTATTAATCGATCTTTCGTCAGACAAATATTGCCAATCTCGGCGGTGGTGTAACTGAAATCGACGTTGTAATCTTTGTGCTGATAGATTCTTGGCAAGTGGCCATTCCGACCAGCACTCTCCAATAAAATCTCCTTAATTAATCGATCTCCAAAGGTGTAACAACTAAATTAGTCAAAATGACCATTTTATAATTTTTTTTTAGAACAGTTTCGCAGATTTACGTGAAAAATTAACACGATGTCACCACGATTATGTCTTTTGTCTTTCAAAAGACAAGGTTTCGTTATTAATGTTAGTTTCAGTAATTACAAGCTGTATTTGTAACGAAATATTATCACACATTTGAATCGTTGGATCGATTTAATTTTATAAAAGATGTATTACCAATAAATATAAATATTCCAAATATTAAATAATATACATATATCGTTCTTCGTTCAGTTTTTTTTTCATATTTGATAAGTGTAATGGAATTTAAATGCAAATAATTCAGTATAAATTCATATTTTAAAAAAACAAAAAGAATATAAGTGGAAAAAAAAGTCATCAAAGTGATTTTTCACTTATTTTCATAGCAAAAAAATTAAAAATGATGTCGAAACATTTTTCTACAGATAGTCCGAAGAAATTCGTTGTAGTTCCTCAAAAATCAAATTACGAAACGAGAGAGTAAATTAATATCGAAACTGTCGTTGTTAATAAATGTTTCATTACTTTGAAAAAGTATTTAAGCGAATGTTAACTCTTGTTTTTCTATTTAAAACACTGAACAACATTTGGGAGTTATTTGGTACGAGGTATCGATCATTGATGCTGTTTTATTACCTTCGTTCTTTCGCGTGACCAATGACTTCCGTCTCAATTTTCCTGCTCGATTTCCTGCTCGGTTTCTAGGCGAAAAAAGTCGACTGTTCCTTCTAATTTTCCTGTTCCTTTATATCAGTCGCGTTGGTTGCGTTTTCTTTATATTTATTCATACGTGTATTGAACTCACACAGAAACGAAGTGAATAGAAAGATATCCCTCAGCATACGTTTTCACAAATAAAAAAAGGAAAGAATTGAAGAAACGTATTGAATCGCAAAATTAATACGTAGAAAATTTTAAGTAAGAATCTCCGAGACTCCGCCACATTTATTTCTTTCAAATATAGAACATACGTACTATGTTTCTCATAATACAAAGTATATCATCAGAATTGTATGTAATATTCAATTTCAAGTTTTTCCACAGGCAACATATTCATTTGTAATTATTATTTCTCTTACTTCTAACATACAATATATGTGTATCTCATAAAGATATTTCTGACAACACAAAGTATACTAGGAGAAATTGCATATAATATTGAACTTTCAAATTCTTAGGCAATTTTATTCCTAATTATTAGAATGAAAATTATTATATATCATACATTATTATATATGTATAACATATAACACGTATATTATTATATATGTATAATAAATAACACGTATGTTACATATAATATATAACACGTATATTATTATTTATTATATAATATATATTACATATTACTATATACGTATGATATATAACACGTATTATTATATATTATATATTATTATATGCGTATAATATACAATATAATACGTATGGTATTATATATTATATATTATTACATACGTGTAATATACAGTATAACATGTATATTATTATATATTATTATGTATTATTTATTTCTAATTACTACATTCCAAATTATTCGTATTCCACGAACCATCTTCTCAAAGATGAAAAGACGACAAGTGAAAATTCTTTGATCTAGTGCTTGTAATATGTTGCCAGGGTCATCATTCTGAACTTTCCTCCACGTGTGTCACCTAGTTTCCGAGATGTAAAAATATAATTTATATTTTACATAATTTATAATTTATATTATGAATATACAATTTATAATTTATATTATGAAAATATAATTTATAGTTTATATTTATATGATTTGTAAAATGTAATATTCATATTTAGGAAGCAAATTTTTCTGATTTTCAATGACTTTTGGACTTGCAAGGATTTTCTCGAGATTATACAGTTAATTGTTTGGGATTCCAACCTCCCCATCGATTTCAATCACTTTGAAATAATTCTGCTCTGTATTTTATTTTTAATATTTGGGTTTCATTGTAAACAACCATAGACGAGCTATTGATTGATCAGCATTGGTATTAACATTCATTGAACTAAAGTATTCCGTGTTACAAAATAAAACGAAACTAAGCAAACTTTTGAAGATACGCAAAAAGTGTGATAAACTTATTCAGAGTTTAATTTTCAATACGAAGCACAGTTATGTCTTTTTTAGATGAAACTTGACTCAAATCTAACTCAAACTTAAAATCGCAAGCAAGAAATTTCACAAATATACTCACTAAAGCGAGTATAATATTGAAAATGTAGTATTAATAATGTTGAAAATATTTTTAAATACTCATTTTGCAATGATATTAGGAAACGATCAGCTCTTTTTGAAGGGATTCGGATTAGAATTATTTTGAAATAATTCTTTAAAGTACGAAAAATGACTCTTGGTAAATTTTATAAAAAAAAAAAAGATATGTTTGGCGACGTGTTTTGTGTGAAGTCCAAAATTCTCAATAATTAAGAATCTTCTGTTAAAAATCACTGCAATTGGTGGAATTTGTTATTTGAAAAATATAAATTACAATTTTATCTCGATATCTCGAGAAATAAAGTCGAACGCTGACAACGTCCAGAATGACGACCTTGACGACATATTCCTAAAGCAAATAATTATCGATAAAATCCCGAACCGATGGTTATTTAGAAAAAAAGTTGTTATATAAATCCTCTACGTAACTGCACGAAAATATAACGATTGCTTCGATTATTCAATTAATAAAATTGTTTTGACTCTGAATAAAAGAATTTAACTAATTTAATGGTAATTTCTTTTTTTTATCAAATCAAATTGAATTGAAGAAACGAAACGCAAGTGTGAAAGCAAGTTGAAATACGATGAAAGATGATGGTATTAAAAAGAAGGTGCAAAGGAATTACATCTAAGATCATTATCTTTAATATCAACATAATAATAGAGCTTAAAGATTAGAGCGTTCAACAATAAGGCTTCATTCTCGTCATACGCGCGTTCGTGCTCTCCTCTTCAGCAAACTAATTCAGAAGTGCTTTTAAAAGCTGATTAATTAATCGATCGATTCACGCGCAAGTGCAGTTTACATCAAATTCGATCGATCAATCAATTCGCTGGCTCTGCTGCCTTCGCTCTTTCGCTCTCGTATTCAAGGTTAATTATACAAGCAGCTAGTGTGTATAAATGTATCTACAGACTCACGTGCATGTCTCCAACATGTCCGCAACAAGTGCCTTCCTGCTTCTTACGCTTCGTCAGTCATTCAACATTCTTTTTATCACTTTTGCTTATCGCTAAAAAGTTCACCGTTCGTACAATTAACTTTGAGCTTAAACTCGAATGAATATCACCACACTTGGTGCAAAATACGTGATACTTTAATATTCATGGACAATTTTCAATCGACGAACTACACATTTTCAAATTTATTTCTAATGAATATTTGCTCTTTTTTTTTTTTATTAATGATAATTGTACATTTTACGTGGAAATTTCTGTCTATGATGGAGATATACTTTAATTCCGAAAGTCAGGATTTTGATAAAATATAAGTGACTGAAAAAAAAAAAAGCTAAACACTTTTGTGATTTTTCCGCTCGATGAATCTGTAGATAAACTTATTGAGAAATGAACGTCGCAAGAATCTAATAATGTTTGGAATAGTTGCACGTATGTATACCTACTGCAGAAGAATATTCTAAATTATTAGTCTGCGGATTTTTACGCATTTATAGATAATTTAAAGATACAAACAATTGAGAATTAAATTCAGAGACGTGATAGCGTATAGTGGAAACATATAAAATATCGAAAATACATATATTACATTATATAATATAACATGAAAAGATTATATTATATCATAATACAAATATAATAATATTTATAATACAACATAAATATAATAATAATAATGTTTGACAAATGAAACAAACCGCTGTCTACTTTGAAAATTATTCCCCCAGAAACATGATTTCGCCTAAAAATCCGCAGTCTAGTTGTTATTATGCGTAAGAAGGCGAATAGTCCTTTCACAAAACTTTGCAAACGTCGGTCAAACTAGAATCCTCGAGTCTTACGAAACTATTTCTAACGAGCAACAAGACTCCCGAATTGTCCAAGTTTTCACCAACGATCAGCCCTTTCAAATCGCAACGCAGTCTTTGCTCCGTTTCTCTTACGTTTCTTTAGACATATCGATTATGTTACTTAGACTATGCGTACAAAATGTTGGATAGTTGGCTCGCTAAATATCTCTATTATTATTATTATTATCGCTAAAGTAACTTGTCCACGATGTTGGACTCGAGGGACTTTTAACACAGGCAGATCTAAAGTTCGAATTTTGAAAATGGCGCAATGTCCTTCACTTTGGCCAATCTTGTGCACGCGTGTTTTTTTTTTAACAAGATTTCTCATCTTCAGAACGTTGAATTACTGCTAGTTGAGATTTTAGCTCATAGTTCTGAAGACGGATGTTCCATTACGTGTGCTAATAAAGAGAAAAAGAGAGAAAAAAAAAATGGAAAAGTTCAATTTCAGTTTTGAATTCATTGGGTGTTGAATTTAAAAATCCCTCCGTTAGATAATATTATATAATATTATATAGATTAAAGAGGAAATATTTAACATCTACGCTCTTCTCATTATCATATTACCTCAGCATCATTTCTCTTTTGTTTGAATAATAACAAAAGGTATCTCATAAAAGTAACAAAGATACACTGTTTCACAAATTGAAACAATACAAAACGCTTGCCTTATGTCCATTTGTTTAATTTCTAACTCTATTGTCTATGATCATACTATTGTCTATTATAACTTGATTTTCATAATTTTCTAATTTTCTAAATTTTAGTAACAACAAAGGTATCTTGTAACAATAACAATAACATTATTTCAATATCTAGGCAATTGTTTTAATAACAACAAGGGTATACTGTTCGCAAGTCGAAACAATATAAAATATATTTGCCTTTTGTCCACTTTTCAATTTCTAACTCTAATATCATCTAACATTAAAAACTCATTCTCTTTGAACGAAGCAGTTTTTTTATGCGTTATCGAGAAATCAGAATTCTCACAAACGATAGGAACGATCTAAAAAAAAACCAACGAAGATTTTTCATCTCTACAGGTCCGAAGCTTGCCTCGAAATTCCAAAGTAACGAAAGTCTTGGTCCCTCGACCGTAAAATAATCGTCCACGTTTCGAACCGAATTGGAATCTCGAGGAACGAAGCTCGAAGAAATGAAAACGTTTCGTCGATTTGAACAGCCGACGGTGTAGAGTCGGTGTAGACCGAGTAGAATCTATTCAGAAGAGCGCGCACTTTACGAATATATATATCCAGTATCGTATGAACGAAGAAACGTTGGTTCTTGTCGAGCCAATTCGTGTCGTTTCGATCTGCATACAACCACGCACGCACACACCCACACACACACACACAAATACGCCTAGTTAGACATACACATACACGTACACGGTTCGCAGGATCTCGTCAAGGGAAACGAACCTCACCCTCGATCCCCCGGTGTCAGGAACTTAACGGACGCGCAAAGTAACGTTAGGAATAAAATACGAAACGAAAGGAAATGTAAATTCGCGACGTGAGCTGTTAGAAGATTGCCAGCTGTAGGGGGTGGGGGAGAGGGGAGGGTCACGTCCTCAGGGCTTCCTCTCGTTCGCGGTCTCCTCGAGGTCTGGGTCCTCGTTGATGATGGAGATGTCTCGAATCGAGGGTCTGCGTGCCTTCCAGCCCTCGGGTGGCGACGCGGGCGTCGTGGTTTTCGTCAAGAGTTTCGGCCCCGACAGGGTGATGAGGATGGCGCCGGTGGGGGCGGTGAGGAGAATCGACAGGACGCACATCGTCACCACGATCTCCGCGTAGTACACCTGTTCCGGGTCGTTCGGGTTCACCTTGTCGAGGGCAGTGGGCGCGAGGGCGGCCTGCACGGTCGCCTTGGCCATCCAGGACAGAGCGATGAACACCTTCTCCTTCAGATTGAGCTTCGAGCCGATCCCGACCAGCACCGTTACCGCCATGCGAATCAAGATGGCCACCAGCAGGCAGCTCAGCCCCAGGTACACCGTTTTACTCTCGAGCTCGTCGATCTTGATTTGGGCGCCCGTCAAGCCGAACAGGATCGGCTCGAAGATCATCCAGAAGATCTCGAAGGCTGTCGCCACCGGGTTCTGGAAAGAGAAGAGGCCCGATTAGTCGAGAATTTTCAAACAACTCTTGACTCACGTTCAGGGGCGAATTTTTAATTTCAGTTTAACCTCTTGCGCTGGAATGACGTGCCAAGCACGTCGAGAAGTTTCTGCTCCAAAATTGTAATATTTTCTCAGTTTTAACTATATTGAAGTAGAACAAATAATAAATTTACTATTTCTCAATAATTTCTATCCAGTGACATCATACCGACGAGTTCAAAAGGAAAGCGACGAATTATTTTGTACGATTTGGTCACTCGTTATGGTCCGCAATCAGTTGTCAGCGCAAGTGGTTTGGTTAACCTCTTGCGATGGAATGACGTGTCACGCACGTCGAGAAGTTTTTGCTCCAAAATTGTAATATTTTCTCAGTTTTAAGTATATTTAATTATAACTCAAGCAGAACAAATAATAAATTACTTTTCAACAATTTCTATCCAGTGATATCATACCGACGAGTTCAAAAGGAAAGCGACGAATTATTTTGTACGATTTGGTCACTCGTTATGGTCCGCAATCAGTTGTCAGCGCAAGTGGTTTGGTTAACCTCTTGCGATGGAATGACGTGTCACGCACGTCGAGAAATTTTTGCTCCAAAATTGTAATATTTTCTCAGTTTTAAGTGTACACATTTAAGTGTGACTGCCGCGTGTAACACCTTTCACGATTTTTCAAGTACTTGCGATAATCTGACAAAAAAATGTTTCACACAAAACTTGATCAGTTTTCTATTGGCTATACAGTGTAACAAAAAAGTTTAAAAAAAAAATTTTTTTTTTTTTTTCAATAATTGTCAAGGTCACCTTCGTTTTCTTAAATGGCACATTATATTTCTGTCTTGGTAGTATTGTAGCTCGTATCTAGACGAATTCAACGACCTAGTTATATAACATAACCTTCAGATGATCTTGAAGGCAAAGGAATGAAAATTTCAACAAAAAATGACAATCAGCATGAATGGGTGACAATAACTTGTGTTCATTATTAAGACTCGAAATTACATTCAATTCAGGAACCTTGAGTAAATATTTATACTGTTCCAATAGAAAATATAGAACATTTAAAGCAGCGAAGAAGTTTGCTACGACAGTATCGTAAGAGCAACCAATACAAACTTACTACGTGGAGCGGAATTGTGCTTACAATAAAATGGATTTCAATTCGAACATTTGTTGTGAATTTTTCACGAAATCGTTTCCCTTCAGTTAGTCAAGGTTCATAAATTGAATGTAATTTCGAGTCTTAATAATAAACACAAGTTATTGTCATCCATTTATGCTGATTGCCATTTTTTGTTGAAATTTTCATCTCTTTGCCTTCAAGATCATTCAAAGATCATGGTATATTAGGTTGAATTCGTCTAGATACGAGCCATAATACCATGTCAAAAATATAAAGTACCATCTAAAAGAAACGAAGATGACCTTGACAATTATCGAAAAAAAATTGTTTGAAATTTTTTTATTGCACTGTATAGTCAAACTGATCAACTTTTGTTGAAAACATTTCTTTGTCAGATTATCTACTTGAAAAATCGTGAAAAGTGTTACGTGGAACACCCTGTATTTAAGTAAAACAAAATATCATTTCTGCATGGAAATACTTAAAAAGGGAGACGAAGCAAAAAATGATGGAGCTAGTCAAAAAGGTCTGGGAAGGAGAAGGGATGCCGGAATAATTTCACCCATATATAAAAAAGGGGACCGGGAAGCGGTAGAAAACCATAGAGGTGTGACATTGTTCAGTACAGCATGTAAAATATATGCAATGACACTAAATGATAGAATCAAGAAACAGATCGAAACAAAAAAGATACTGCCGGATACCCAAGCAGGTTTCAGAAAGGGAAGGGGAACAATGGATAACATATACATATTACAACACGTGACAGAGAAAGCAATAGAGAAGAAGAATGGAAAGCTATATGCATTTTTCATAGATCTAGGGCGGCCTTCGATAAAATAGTCAGGAAAAGGCAGGTATTAGTAAAGGCTTAGTGAATAGAACAAGAGAAATATACACAGAGACAAGGAATAAAGTTCAAGGTGGGTGAAGAAATGGACAGAAGAAGGAGTGAGACAAGGTTATCCACTCAGCCCCACACTATTTACGATTTTCATAGCGGACATAGAAGAAGAGTTTAAAAAGGGACAAAAAAGGGGGAAGTAGTAGAAAAAGAAAAGTTTTGGACACTCTCATACGCAGACGACACAGTCCTACTGGCAAACGAAGAAAAAGAGCTGAAGGAAATGATGAGAAGGCTGGAGAAATATCTAGACAGGAAAAAGATGATACTAAATGAGAGCAAGTCTAAGATGATAGTGTTTGGGAAAGGAGGGGGAAGGAAAAAGAAAGAGACATGGAATTGGAAAGGTAAGGCAATAGAACAGGTTACAGAATTCACATATCTGGGGTACCGACTTAAGAGTAACGGCAAGTACAATGAACACATAAAATATGTGGCAAAGAAAGCGAATGTGGTAATGAGGCATGCATGGGGAATAGGAGAGAGAATGTTTAGAAACAATTATGGGAAGAGAATGAAGATATTCGACAGTCTAGTTGTGGGAATCCTGGCCTATG
The DNA here is from genome assembly GCF_011392965.1 of Frieseomelitta varia. NCBI lineage: Eukaryota > Metazoa > Arthropoda > Insecta > Hymenoptera > Apidae > Frieseomelitta > Frieseomelitta varia. Next base: position 215,115 of record NW_025109195.1, on the reverse strand, counting down.
GAGCAGAAGTATGGGGATGGATGGAAAAAGCGGAATTAGAGAGAATGCAGAGAAAATATATTAAATGGACGCTTGGTCTGGACATCAGGATACCAAACTATATAATCATGGAGGAAACGAAAAGAGAGAAACTAAAGATTAGTTTGGCAAAAAGGACGGTAGAGTATGAAGGAAGGATAGAAAGAGAAAGAGAGGAATAATCAAAGGATGCATAAAAGAAAGGAAAGCAGGAAAAGGGAACCAAGAAAGAATAAGGGAAAGACAAGATCACCTCAAAACATGTGGTTTTAGCCAGATAGGAGTAGAACAATTGTGAAGAGAAGGGGAATCAGTAGGGAAAATGCTAAGGAAAAGAGAAGCGGAAATACAAAGACAAAGACAGTGGAATAGAATTCAGAAGACGAGATGCAATTGGAAGTATAAGTATCTGGCAACAGGAGAAGGAAAAATGGAGAGCAGAAGGTGATAGCCAGAGCAAGATGCGGTACCCTAATGGAAGTAAATTTTGGGCGAGGATGGGGAGGGAACATTAGAGCATTGGAGAGACTGTAAAGAGATGGAGACACCAAATGCAAGTCTGGAAGAGATACTGAGTGAAGAAGGTGGGAAAGAAGCAGAAAAATGGTTTAGGCAAATAGAAAAGAGAAATAAAGATAAAGAGAGACAAGGAGAAGAGAAAGAAGAAATAAAGCAGGTCTAAAAAGAAGAGAGCAACAGAATAAACATGAAATAAAATGAAAGAATTAGGTTAAGATATTCAAGTAGACTAGCAAAAGAATAGCATAGTTAAGATAAATATAAGTATAGGATAAGGCAAAATAGGATACAAAAATATTATGTAAATATTATAATTATACATGTAAAAGCTAGGATAAATGCAATGCGAAATGTGCAATGTCAATTTCAAGGCCAAAGAGGCCGAAATAAAAATATATACATACATACAAAATATCATTTCTATCCAGTGATATCATACCGATGAGTTTAGAAAGAAAGCAACTACTGTATACAGTTTGGGGTCACTCGTTATGGTCCGCAATCAGTTGCCAGCGCAAGTGGTTAATTTAATTTCATTTTATTTCTGGTAAGCGAAAAAATAACACGTGAAGAAATCAAGTTTATATTTCAGAATCTTTTTATAGTACGTAAATTAACTGTCCACACACTGGCCAAGGGCGTTAATCGCTGTTTCACTAACTTTGTAAACCGATTTATTTTATAAATTCGACAAATTGTTTGTTTAAGGCAAGGCTGGCTTTCCCTCTTCAAAACTAGCGCGAGTCAATGAAAGGCTGACAATTTCCAATTGTTGATCGTTCGAAAACTACTCGCGCGGGATCTGGCGGAGAGCTGCTCAACAGAACAATCTCGATTATTTTGCGGAACGAAGTTCGAAGAGGAAGCTGAAAAAAAAAAAACTCTGTTTCGAGAGATAGTCGACAATTGGCGATTCGCGAGTTCGCGCTGTTCGAGTTTTCGTTGTTCGATCGAGTGATGCTCTAGCAGTGTTTGTTCGCAAGGAAATACGGTGCATGAACAGCTCGCCAGGGACTAATCCTCTTACGCGATACTATTGCTACGTAACGGTGACACGGTCTAAGCGTTCGTCGATCGTGAAAAATGGAGAGAAACAAAAGTTTGCGTCTATAGAATTTTGTTCAGCTCTCCGACTCTTGTCCGATCTTTTTCCAATGGCCACTCCCAATTTGCCATACAATCTCGTGTGATTCGAAAATTATACTTTCTGTTAAATTGCGTAACATGTTCGTTCAATGACGAAATAATTTTGAAAGTCTCGTCTTTACGATTTTCGTTTCAGAGTTAAGAATATCGACAATTTTTCATCGAGTGTGCAAATACTTTTGTCCATAATATTCCGCACGTCATTTTCTAACTAAAAAAAAAAAAAAAAAATACAAATATAACATTTGATCGTAAATTGGATAAAAACTTTCAACGGTCTGTTTCTCCGGAGACTCGAGTGAAATACTTTTTTGACTTTTATACTTTAGTCCAGTGGTAGCCCGACCAACGCGTTAATTAACACGGTGTATCGGGATCAAATTCTTCGTCACGTCTTATAAATCACCGGCGGGGATCTGATGAAATTTTCACGACGAAAGGAAAGGACGAGTATATATCTCTGGGAAAGCTGATCCCTTTGATAATTAAAGTCTCGCGTTACAGGCATTCTCCTCGAGATGTTCTTGGCTAAAGTAGGCTTCGAATCTGTCATGAATCACAGCTTCCTGCCGCGTCGTCGCGATATAATTAGCTCGCTCAGGATGGCGCCTTTATTCTTCCGTCCTCTGTCATGATAGATCGTCAACGTCATTAATATTACGCTTCTTAATAACCTCGACTCGACGACCTCACTCTTTCTCGTTGTAAATCAACATCCATTAATACCGCAATCAACGCGCTATTCGTTTCATTCGTTCCGTTTCGAGTCGCTGGAACGCTCGTGTTTACCAGAAATACTTGAAATTGTCAGGATTCCCCTGAAAATCAAGAAAATGGGGGCTGCTGTGAATTTCAAAGAGCCGACTGACGTTTCTTTCAGAAGTACTAAACTTTAATATAATAAATAATATAATTTAAGTGATCAGGACAGTTTGAAATTTTGAAAAAATCGACTTTTCTTTTGTTTTGTTTCAAATAGTAGTTTAAAGTCTTAGAAATAAGATACAAAACGACTTATTTTGGTATAATAATAAATCCGCGGATACAGAGTAATTGAATTTGTATCACTGTTTACAACTTCAAGCAGTATTACACAAAGTGTAAATCGTGTGATTCAAATACTGCTTTTGGTGAATCGAATATTAAGGGACTTGGATTCAATTTAGTTGTGAATTTGTAAAAAGTGTGAGCCGCGATATATAAGTAAAAAAAAGTAACTAAAGGATATGTATGAAAAATGACGTTGTGAAACTTTAAATGCGTTTTCCTCGAAATTAGAGTTTTAGAAACGGTGTGCAAGATATTAGGAATCTAACCAACCGATCACTGTGAAACTTGGTACGTAACTTTAGTGTAACATTTACTAAGGATCGACGATCGAACATTTTTTAATTTTCTACAATTTCGAAAAATGTAAACAAAAAACTAGAAATTTTTGGCACAAATTCGATACATCAAAAACAAATAGCTGTTATTTTCATAATTTTCACAGGAATGAAAATGTTGGATCGTCAATCCCTAGAGAATATTGTTTACTTTCAAACTTTCTTCATCTTTCTGTTGCAACTAATCCTGTTTGGCTGGAATTATGCACATTGATAGGCAATGTAAAAAAAAGTTAAATAAGTCCTCTTTTTTTCTTTTTTAATGTTGCTTTTTATAGTTCATAATGTGTTAAAATAAACCACAGAAGCTCATGTCAAACAAATATGTACTTTTGTTTTACTAGCCCTCCAAAGTATTCGTAAATTTTAGGCCCGTCAAACTGTTCTGTCCCCTTAATACAAAAAAATAAATATAATAATAAAAAAAAATTGTCAATGTTGTTACATTTTTCTTAAATAAAAAGAAATTTGTGAATGAATATATAACACTTTCAATTTTTTTTGTATCAACTTGTCTATTGCAAATAATTTGAAAATTTTCTTAGTATTAACTTTTCTTTTGTTCAACATTAAAATTACGTGTAATTTAATACACAGGTGTTTATAGTAAGTTTCAGGTAAGCATAATAATAATTATAATTTACTCCGTTTTTAACTACAATTTCTCCATTTTTTACTGGATAATTTATTATTATTAATAATTTATTATAATTATTTAAAAAATGAAGAAATAATATAAGCAACCGTTTTTAAATAAATTATTTATGTTTTTTGAAAGGCTGTTACGTCCACGAATGTTGCAGACGCTAATGCTGCGACCAAGATCGACATTTTCTCCCAAGGAAAGGAAAACAAAATGGAGGATCTCGTTAACGCGCGTCTTTTGTTATCGTTCAGCATAATTTCGAAGAGTAAGCATCGTTGTACGCAATGTAGTTGATTATTCTTTACTCACTGTATTAAATATAAACTCATTTAAATCATCCATACATTTTCGATGTTTGGAATGTGATTCATTGTTGGAAACTTTAATATTTAGTGTTATTGTATAACATTAACGTTATTATACGACATTTTTTTCTGGTTTTAGCAAGTGCAGTTCATTCCAATTCGAGAATGTTCCATCTAGAGGTTTATTAATTTCCACGAAGAAAAGTTTTATTTTAACAGAAATTAATTCCTCCTCTTCTCCTTACATTGTGAGCGCGATAATCTAGCATAACATTGAGAAAAATCAGGCATTGATTTGAGTGTTACGTTCATATTTTTTCACATTAGATGTGTAACAATTTTTTTCATAAAGTACAAAGAAAAAAAAATGCATCGATAGAAATTTTTCTGAATAAAATAAGAGTCTAGGGTTAAAACTTTTAACTTGTTGATACGAGTTTACGTTAAATTTTGCAAATTATACCAATGCTCACTCCTAAATAGACATGTGTAGAAACAATAAATAAATATAAAATGTTTGAAAATATAAATAAAATAAATAATTTATTTAAAATAAATGTTAAAAAATTAAATAAATATATATAAAAAAACAATAAATAAATATAAAATGTTTCAAAATGTAAATAAAATATATAATTTATTTTAAAATAAATGTTAAAAAATTAAATAAATATATAATGTTAAAATTTAATTATCAAATGAAATTATAACAATAAGTTACTGCTATAGATTATAGTAGACAAACTAAATATTTGGCACGAACTTTTTGTTTGAGAATTCATGAAAATGAGAGAACGTATTTAACGCAATATTGCATGTTTTTCCTAAATATACGATTATTGTATCTGTGTTACGCAGTTCCATGTGACTCAATTTTTAAAAATTTAAAATCGTTCATTTAAAAGAAAGAAATAATGTTTCGTTTCATTTTTGGCTTCAAGGACCTTAAAAAATCAACAGAGTCGATATTTTACAGCTATATTTTACTTGATCTCGATCTCGAATTGTGCTTTTCTGTTGTTAACAATTTTTCCAATTACTCAACCGCTTGATTTTTTTCGTGCTAATATGCTAAAATACACTGACTCGCGCTAGAAAAGAAATCGTAAATAATAAATGTAAAAATATGTTTTTAAACTGCATAGCAGATGACAAAATGAAGATGTTTTTCTTCTCGACAATACTATATAAATTGTCGCGATACGTAGAAACATTGAAAAATTGTTTGTCTACAATGAATTTGAAGACTAAAGCCTCTCCTTTCTAACGAAGCCACAAAATTTGCTGTATGATTTTTTTTCCATCAATTTATTAAATTTTTTCACCAAAATTTATTAAATTCTGAATAAATTGGGCGGAAACGAATGCAACGATTTCTTGAATCTTTGGCACCGATGTAATATTCAAAGATCAATAAAATAGCGAAAAACGCTCAATTTTCAAGTTCATCGTAGATTCAGTCGTGAAAAAAATTTTTGCATGTGCTATGGTAGAACTATAAATATAATATTCACTCATCCACCCTCTACGTAATGTAAAAATATTTTAGAACAAAATGAACAATATATTTCGAAAGTAGAGACTTGAAGCTTTAAAACGAACTCCGATTTTAGAAAATTATAACAGTTTAAATATTTAGTATCTGAATATAAGTGAGTGTCGCTAAAGACGGGACGATATTTTTACTAATTTTAAAACTACTTTTTTCTATTTATTTCAACGTTTCACTTAACATTATACGTAATATCTTTTTCTTCAGATACAAGACCAACAAACTTAAAATTACAGAGCAATTTATAAACCTAAATCTAATCTAAACCTTCTTAGCATTTTCTCCTATATCAATCAGATGAGAGTTGGGCAAAATGTATAATAATAATCTGATTAATGATTAACGATTAACGATTGCGATTAACGTGGAAATCAGAATATCAATCGTGATTGCTGATCATCAAATAATCAGTAATCACTAATTAATGTATAATGGGAGTAATCAAAATCATTGTGATCAAAGGTTATGATTAATTCAATAATCATTAATCATTAGACGATTATACTTTTGATTATACGATTGTACAGTAGTTCTGATAGATATTTCTATCAATAAAATTTTGTAAAAGCTTTTATATGTTTGCTGTTTGCATAGTTTTGAAATGTGCACAATCTTACAATTTTATCAGCAAATATTATATTAATATTCAAAAAATTTTCCATTAACTGTAATTCTTGAATCGTTTCTGACACAATCTTTCGACTCGATGACTCGATGATAATTAACTTTAACGATAAACTTGATCAAAATTTTGAGATTCTTCGTTTCGATAGCATTTATTCTTACACCAAAGATACAAGTTGGCCACTGAAAAACTGAAGGATTTGAAAAAAAGTCATAAATTGTTCATTTTCAATATTTTTTATTTACTTTCTTTTTGTAGTTTTTACACATAATTTTGAAAAACTTATTATTGAAAAAATCCATTAATTATATTTTCAAATAAAATAAAAAATATTAAAAACATGTGTTTGTAAAAATTATTTTTGTTTTATATCAGTCTTTCAGTGACCACCCTGTATATCAGACAATAATAGACTTTAGCAAATTATTATAAATTCAACGATACAGATACTGTTAAATATATTCTTTCTAGTTTGGATCTATTCAAAATGCAATTCCAACAACATTTAATTGCATGCATCGAGTGCATTTAATAGCATAACTTTGAGTGAGTAACATATTTTTGAACGTGTTATGGCAATGTGAGGGAATGACATATTAATAAGATCGTAATAAAACGCAAAATTGATCACTCAGTCATATAAAAATTACTGACTATCGATTACAAACTAATCGCCCAACTCTGATTTTGTAAAACAAAATCGTGCAACAATCCTGGGTTCGTTTTGAAGCATGAAGTTCCTATTTTCAAAATGCACCGTTCATTTTACTCTAATAATAAGATATTTTTACATCACTTGGCAAGTTCTCTTCTTGAAAATACTATTACAAATTCTTACAGTAAGCAAAAACACTGAACAATTCTTTTCACGGCTAAATCTGCAATGGACTTGAAGATTATAGCCACAACTTTACAATTATCCTCTGAAACTTGATGTACGATTTGTTTTCGTCGTTTTAATGAACTTTGAACATCAGGTGAAACGATTTCTTTCGATTGAACTTTCCTCGTCAAACATTGGGGTTAAAATGTACAAATAGAAAATATGTAAATGCATTTGGAATGGAAAAACAAAATATGTGTAATATGACACTATAAAAATATTCAATAAGGTTTATTAATAAATTTTTAATAAAAATGTAATAAATTTCCAGCACTAATCTCCAGTCTGCCTACTTTTATTCAGAATATTCCACTTGAATGGATCCATTCGAATTATCTGTCAAACTATTGATATTGCAGAAAAATGTTTCAAGTGGCACAGGAATTATTTAATTAGATTTTCTGATTATTTTTTAGGAATTATTTGATTATTATTTAAGAACTAATTTTTAATTATATTTTATTTTATTGAAATATAATTAAATATAATACACACTATACAAAATTAAATACAAAAACTTTGTTAATATTATTTATTATTCTTATTATTATTATATTATATATATATTATATATTATATGTACATACATTATTACACACATATACATATATATTATTATACATATATACGTATAATGTATAATTGTATTGTATACATAAAATATAAACATATCGTATACAAAATACACACTATACAAAATTAAATACAAAAACTTTGTTAATATATTTATTATTATTATTATTATTATTATATATATATATATATTATATGTACATACATTATACGTATATATATATATATATGTACATACGTAAAATGTATAATTACATTGTATACATATAATATAAACATATCGTCGACAATCCATGAAATATTAAAAGTAAAATTGCTCCGAGTATTTGAAAGTAAAATCGTTTCAAAGCTTCTGAGCAGTAGTGAAAGTCTCCGTGACGAAAGTTGATTTCTCGTAATTGAATCGCAGCGCTTGTACGCCCGATACGTATTAATTAAGACGGTTCGATCGAATAAGTTAATTAGGGGATGTGTTTTCATTTCGTTCGTTTCAATCGACCGGAGTTGCCTCTCCAACCCCTTCTTTTTTCTCCTCTGTCCCCTTCTCACTTTCACAGCACTCGCGCCACCTTTATTTTTCCCCCCTCCCTTACTTTTTCCCTGTTCTCCCCTCTCTAAGCGTAACGCCAACCACCCCCCACTGCTTTCTTTCTTTCTCTCCATCGCCTTACAATTAGTAGCAGCACTTTCGCGAGAGGCTTTCACCGCGACCCTGTAACCGGAGCACAGCCGACGGTATTTCGCATAATTAATGAAATCGATCGTCGTTCGTTGAAGGCGCACTTCATTATGTAACCTCCAGTACTTAATTACCAGCCCCCTCCCATTCTACGCTAACGCATCGTCGCCGTTTCGCCATTTCGTTTCACGTTTGTCCGAGACCGGAATTCCTGCGAACTTGCGCGACAAATGCATTATCATTTATTTATATGTTAAACTAATTTCCGCGTTTCGTTGCGACAACTATGCACGGAGAACGTTTGTTTTTAAAATTTACAATTTGAACGTGTGAAGATGCTGTGAAAAAATATCAAGTATCCAAACACCTAATTAATTCACGCATTAATTATAGTGATGGATGTAATATAATAAACGATAGACGTTACAATAATAAAAAGAGCAATTTTCTATTCATATTCTGTAAAATAATATTATAGTATAATAGTAGAGTATATAATATTATAATATAATATAGTAGAATTTCCGCGTTTTGCGACTCATAGGATGCACGGAGAATGTTGGTTTTTAAAATTTACAATTTGAAGATGTGAAGATGCTGAGAAAAAATATCAAGTATCCAGACATCTGCATTAATAATAGTGATGGATGTAATATAATAGACAGTAGACATTAAAATAATAAAACGAGCAATTTTCTATTTATATTCTATAATATTCTATAATATAATATTAATAAAATGCACAGATCTGCAATAACAAGGGCTTCATTTGCCTTTTTTTAAAAGTAATTTGAATAAATTTAAAGTCGTAAATTTAATTAGCATAATTTTTTAATTTTGAATTAAAATAAATTTTAAGTCATAATTTAAATAAATTTTAAATTATTGGCAGAAATATTAATTATAAATGTTAAAATATTAGAACTGTTGTGAACAGGCCCAATATTATGTGTTGTAAAATCAATGAACATGTTCTATTTCTCTTTTAAATACTTGTTGCAGTTTGTCATTTAGAATTAGTTTTGGAAAATGGTCAATTATTTAACACGTGAATTAATTTGCAACGTGCGCCCAAATTTTTATTTCATTATTATAATCTAAAATGATTTAGATGTTCGAGTATTTCTAAAATAAAATAAAATAAAACTAAAATATTATTGAAAATATCGATTTGAAACTTTTTGAACATGTCTTAACGATGCGGTGTAAATAATTGCGGCTGTCCTTATTCAAACGTATCTAAATATAAAATAATAAATTCCTTTGCGTGGACAAGAAGCGTAACGTCTTTCGTACAAAATAATTCTGACAATTAGAATTATAGAAAATGGCCCGAACATTTGTATAATAGTTAATTATTAACAATTAACCCTTGATCACAAATTTAATTATACGAATGAATTAATAACTGGCGCAACATATAATAATTAACATTTAAATCGCGTTTGACATTTCAGTAATCTTTATAATAATCAACGCGTATTCTGCTATAATCGATATATGAATATCTGCAAATGAAATATATGAAAATGTCAAAAGTGTGAAAAATAACGGAGTATTAAAAAATATTGTAATACTCATAGCTCAAATTTTATTATACATAAAATATTATAATATTATAAAATATATTATAAAATATTATAAAATATATTATAAAATATATTAGACTTAAAATTCGAAGGAAGAGAAATTACAAAATGAAAGAAAAAATTTAGGCACTTTTCATACTGTTGGCTGATAATCTGTCCTCTGTGAGTGGAATTTCTTTCGATAGTGCCAAAATGTGATATTTCTCTTTCTCAATTTTCCGTACGTGCAAAATTATCGAATCTACGATGTTTCATTCGTGGATTCGACGAAAAAAATGTTAAAAGGGAAAGACACGAAAGTGTCGCGAGGGATGTGTCTGCGAACACATTTACTCGCTGCAGTTTACCTAATTAATAGGTAAATAGTTTTACGACAGCTGAATAGTTTATAGCGCATAATTATGCTGCAGACTTTACCAGCTTGCGTACAACCTTGACATACTTGAAATACCCGATTCCACCGAATCCAAAGGCATCGTCAGACTCCAAAGGGGAACCTTCCTCCTGTGAGCTATAGTCACCGAAATAATGTTAGATTCACTGTTAGCTCCAAACTGTTTGTTGCTTTTTCTGTTTTTGATAAAAAAATTAATCGATATTCGTTATTCGTTTGTTTGTGTGCGTGATGAAACAACGTTGCGTCAGTTGTTTGCTTTTGAATCATGTGAGCGAGCAATCGTTGTTTGCTGAGAAATTTTCAATAAAAAAGAAAAATCTTGGGCTCGTAGTGATGCATTAAACAATTCTGAAGCATTAAACAATTCTTTCGACATACTTTGGAAGGTAAATACAAGACTTTATGATAATTTGAACATTTTGAAACATATTTCATGTTTAGTACGGAAGAAAAGCAATATTGTAACAGTGAACTTAAAAATGGAATAACAGAGGCGTAATCTGAAACTGAATTAGAACTTTATACAAATTAATAGATTCTATGCCACCTGAAGTGATCCACAAAGAAGGACAAAAACTAAATATCGATGTTTTTGATTTTCTTTTCATTAATAGTATTGTGATAAGCTTTTTATCATTTTTCTCAAGCTTTGATTGAATTTTAATAAAAAAACATATTTATTTCGCAGTTACATCATCAATTACGATAAAAATTATATTACCCAATTAAAATATGTGCATTAAATATTAATTCCATCGAAACGAATCAATCGTTTATAAAAAATAAAAATATAAAAACTATTGTGTCAAACACACTTTTACATTATAAAAATATGGCGAACCTAACATTATTTCGATGACTGTACTTTCTCGACGACGGATATCCCGCAAATCTGCGCGTCTCTCTCGTTTTCATAAACGGAAGCAAATCCTGTTGCTGTCAGCTGCCGCCGAGTTTGACTTAATTCGGCGAGCACTTGCGCTGGCAACTGGTTCGCGGACCATAACGAGTGACCAAATCGTATATACAATAATTCGTCGCTTTCTTTTTCTTTTGAGCTCGTCGGTATGATATCACTGGACAGAAATTATTCAAAAGTAACAAATTTATTATTTGTTTTGCCTGGGTTATACTTAAATATACTTAAAACTGAGAGACTATTGCAATTTTGGGACAAAAAGTTCTCGACGTGCGTGGCACGACATTTCAGTGTAGGAGGTTAAGGGATGGAAAGGATTAGAGGTCCGAACGCACAGGTAACTGTGACGTTCTTCCTCTCCAGCGTTTCCACTTAGCTCAAACTGATAAACTTACTCGCGATATTTTTTCTCATGATCTCTATGAGAGTTGTTTGCAAAGAATTAGCTCGTTTGGCGAAAAGACGCGAAAAATTACCAAGGGAAAAAGTACAACAAACTCTCGTTAATATGAAAATTTTATAAAAAGGGGGAAAAAAAAGAGAGATCATGCAGTGACAAACTTAGGCTCGCTTTAAGAAGCTTGAAGCCTCTACTTTCAAAACGCATCGTTTATTTTATTACATCACGCAGCGAGTAAGTGAAGACACTCTCTCGACTGCATGCTAAATTATCATTTTGAAAAATTTTCTTCTTGATTGAATCTAGAGTGGAATTGAAGATTGAAGCCTCAACTTACGATGTACGCTCTTTTCTAGTAGATGTTGAATATTAGATTCGGAAGATGCGAGAAATTTTGAAATTTTTCTCTGATATTGTTCAAATTATTTTAATAGACGTACAGGTTTTGGGAGATTGTTGCAAGGAGGAGGCTTCAATTTACAAATACTCAGTCATGAAAAAGAATCTTCTGTAAAAACATTTTAGACTAAAGTGAAGAATGCAGTTTGAAAACGAGCCCGAGGTTATCATTGCGACAAAATTGTAAAAGTTTCAATATATTTGGTATCTGAATATTTAAATGTCTGAATATTAAAAACATTAAGATAAGACTTTCGCTCTTCTTCTTTTGGATAATAAATCGATTTTAAAACACAAATGAGCAGCTGAGAAACTGCTATTTACAAACACACGTTTTAAATAATTTTTCGTGCATAATTGATATAAATGAAATTAAATATATCCATTGAAGCACTTGAATCTTTGCAAATCTTCATAGCGTAAGAGCTCATTTTGTTTCAACAACCTAAAAAGAATCAGGAATGATAAAAACTATAAATATAATAATCTTTTTGTGAAAAGAAGCAGTCTGTACGTACACTTATATTCTTTGTTCCGTTGCACGCGAATTAAATTTCCCCTTCAACCGAAAGCTTCTTACTTTCCGAAAAGCTCGCAACGTCGTTTTCTCTTGCATCTTTAACATAAATACCACGGACAATGGACGATGCTTCGGCAAAATTCTCCTTCGAGGCGAAATACGATCATCTTTCATACCTGAACGTCGCGCAGCAGGTATTCGACCAATCTTCTGATTAGGTGTACCAGTAAGTTTCAAAGCGTCTTCTCGGAAATTCGAGTTTTACTCGCCAACGAGCAAAACTACATTTGATCATTAAAGTATTCTCCTTTACTATCTATCGTCTTTTGCCATCAGTTGTTAGTTGACGAGTTCCAACAGTGAAGAAAGAGTCACCTTTAGACGCGATGAAATCACGAATCCGCTTCTCTGCTTCTTCCGAATGTTTCAGAGTGTGTGTCGGACGAAGCGTTTTGCACTGATCGGAACGATGGACAGTCAGAAGGAGCCGTGTCTGGACTGCACGTCGTGTGTTCCCGAAACTTTCCAATCAAGCGTACGTAACGCATCTTCGATCGACGCAGCAACGCGAGACCTAGCGTTGTCACGAAGCAATTTCTCAGGACGTGATCCTTTGCCAGCGAATGGACCTTTTCGATCGATCTCTTGGTCCGATCGCAGCAATTGTTGTTTGCAGCGATCGGCATCGAGCGGAGCTTGCGACTCGTCAGTTTATATTATCTTCACAGGGGCACCGCTACGTTTACGATCGCCAGCATCGAGATCACCCTCTTTAAACCGTCCGAACCAAAACTCACACGTGCTTTCAGACACGATATTATCTCCAAGAATAAAACGAATCGATGCTTTCGTAGCACTTTTTCCGCTGTGAAACTCACACCGAGTGCAGCGACGAATAAATTCCCTCTTGTTTGTCATTTTCAAGCTGCTTTTACAATTAAGGCAAATTAATACTATCCAACAATTACGCTTTGAAACTTATTTGTACGTCTAGTACAATGTAGCTAGTCAAAAGTGACGCGATTCGAACGATCTTTCTATACTTTCCGACGATTCCCAATTAAAACTCTGTAACCATACAGAGGAAGATATTTGCGGAGCAACGAAATATTGATGCGCGATTGGAAACTTGTTTCGAACGGCTTAAAAATGTTTTAAATAAACAAGCAATAATAAACAACATTATTTCGCTGCGTCAGGCATTAATACAGATTGAAAGACTAAATGATATAAAATAAAAGTAACTTTTACGAATACATGTTTTTAAAATTTTTTATTATTTTATTTGGAAATAAATAATATTTATTTATTTATTTTAATCTCCAAAGGATGGCCTATAACCTGTTATAGAACAAGTTATGACTTTTTCAAACCCTTCAGTAGCCACTCTGTGTTGCTTCACTATTCATTGATACTTCCCAACTGCGAATAAGAAAACACACACGAGTCTGAGCTCACTGCAAAAAGAATTTCAACAGTCAATCGTTAAGGAAAATATCACCCAATTGACGGTGAATGTTGACAACCTATTAAAATAAGAATACCTATGATCCTTGATCGTGATTAACAATTAAAAGCTGGAGGGAATTTAATCGTTCGTCGCAGCGAATGTTCAAAGTAGCAATTTGTGATTAACAATCAGAGGTGAAGTGTACAGTGTGTTTAATAAGAACGAGGATGCGTTTCTCTGAAAAGAAATATTCTTTTTTTATAAAAAAATTTTCACGAAACATCTAAAACACTATCCACCGACGAAACATGCTTTTCACCAACTTTTCAGCATACGAGACAGATAAAGACACAGGTTAGAACATGTGTCCCTCGCAGTCTGTGATTCATGATTGACCAAACATTTTCAAATCTTGTCAAACGAGCCCGATCTGTCCACGAAAACGCAATTGTCCAAAGAAGTGTCAAACATCCAATGAAAATTTGTGCTTGGGGCTGTAATTGTTCACGGATTTGGGATTTTACGCGTCTTAACAAACAATTTAGTCGCTCAGATGATAATCAAATTGTACGGAAGAGGAATTTTAAAGGGAAACGTTGGTTTAATGAAGAAAACAACAGTCTTCCAAGCGTCGAAGCCGCGTTTGCACGCAATAAAAAAGGAAAAATGATATTAGCATGTTGGATTGGCCATCTCAGTTCCCCGATGCCAATCCAATTGGAAATGTTAGATCAATCACGAAACACAGACTGCGAGGGACACGTGCCTTAACAACGGACACGCACAAGTTGTCGAATTCGAGAAATATAGATATCTTTACATGTCTCGTATGTTGAAAAGTTGGTGAAAAGCACGTCTCGTCGCGTCCGAGCAACAATCGCCAGCGGTGGAGATTGGACAGAACATAATCGAGTGCGTAATAATATTTTAGGGGTGTACTTTCAATTTGTGCAAAATTTTTTACAAAAAGAATATTTTTTTCACAGAAATGGCGTCCACGTTTTTTATTAAACACACTGTATTTCATAGTCGTGATCATTGTAGCGAATTGGATTTTCAAGAGCGTGTGACGTAAATCTCAGAAATCTATTCTTTCGAATTCCTTCTGGACGTTGTATATACTTAGCTTGGTTATAATTCAATTTAATTTAATTTATTCAGATGAATTGGAAGGTTCCTTTCAAGCAAGAAGAAAGAAGAAAGAAAGAGTAGAAGAACGATACGCGTTGAGATCAAGGAACAATGTTAAAGTACAGAAAGATGTACAAGTGGATCTCAAGATTGGTGTATTTCAGATGAAGACAAGTATAGAAAGTGAGATGAAATGATACAGCAGCTAACCAAGGAATAAATGAGAAAGAAACGAAGAAAGGAATTCATGGCAAAACAAGAGATTGATTAAAAGAACAGATTGGACACGTTTAATTAATTGACTGTGTAATAGTATTCCACCGCAAGAGTTTAATCAAGCCACTAGCACTGACAACTGATTGCGGACCATAACGAGTGAACAAATCGTACAAAATAATTCGTCGGTATGATGTCACTGAATAGAAATTATTGAAAAGTAATAAATTTATTATTTGTTCTGCTTGGGTTATAATTAAATATGCTTAAAACTGAGAAAATATTGCAACTTTGGGACAAAAAATTCTCGACGTGCGTGACACATCATTCCATCGCAAGAGGTTAACCAACCAACTAGCGCTGACAACTGATTGCGGACCATAACGAGTGACCAAATAGTACAAAATAATTCGTCGCTATCCTATTGAACTCGTCGGTATGATATCACTGGATAGAAATTGTTGAAAAGTAATTTATTATTTGTTCTGCTTGGGTTATAATTGAA
>NW_025109195.1:157799-199059 GCF_011392965.1 Frieseomelitta varia | reverse complement strand
TCATTCCATCGCAAGAGGTTAACCAACCAACTAGCGCTGACAACTGATTGCGGACCATAACGAGTGACCAAATCGTACAAAGTAATTCGTCGCTTTCTTTTTAAACTCGTCGGTATGATATCACTGGATAGAAATTATTGAGAAATAGTAAATTTATTATTTGTTTTACTTCGATATAGTTAAAACTGAGAAAATATTGCAATTTTCAGACAAAAAGTTTTCGACGTGCGTGACACGCCATTCCAACGCAAGAGGTTAATAACGATCGAAACATCCGGCGCAACGCCATCGAGATTGCCGGGTCGTCGCATAAAGGATCACGTCGCTCTCGTGATACAGAGATCGCGCGGAATTAAATTAAATAAATCAACATGCTGTGTACTGTTACGTAAGCTGGATTGCGCGTAAACAGCGACTGTAAATATCGGGGCTGGTCGTGCGAATTCCACCCTCGTGCGAACCACTCCCTCTCCCCCTCTTTGCAATTGCGCATCGATGTACAATATTTCCATATTTGGACACGGAACGGTGGGAATCGGTAATGTTAGAACGGATCACGAAACTATGTAACACATATATGCTGCATGTAACTGCGATATTCGCTGTTTCGAGGATCGCTCGCGTATCGCCGGTGAGTAACGTGGGAAACCTCGATGGATTTCAATTTCCACCCGCAGCATCCGTAAAACTCGCCCGACAAACGTACGATGGGGAAACGTAGGATGAAACGGAAGCTGTGTGTCTATCGAGATACCCTTTTCCCGCCACGTTTTCAAATTTCATTCGCCAACGAGCAAATATACTTTCCTGTTTCGATCGCTTTCTGTCATTTTGTATGGCATGTAACTTGGAACGTTCGTTGTTAAATAATATAGAACGAGAAAAAAATATTCATTTCAGCAATAAGATTGATATTATATACGTAGAGGTGAAATATGAATGATATTTATTTAGTAACAATGTGATGAAACAATAGATAATTGGACAAGACAATGAAACTCGTATTAAACAACACAATTAATCGACTCCAATCTCGAGTCTCTCTTTTTCAAAAAGAAAACGTCGCGTTTCTAACAATTGCATTCATATTTTCTTTCCAAGCATTCCTACGTTAAGAAGCGAAACATTACAGTCACATTTGGTATAATTAAATGCAATTAAAATTATAATACAGATTATAATTTAACAAAGATAACAACCTGTGATACTACATGTGTAAAATACTACCTATGATACTACGCAATGTTTTGACAATGTTTTCAATTAACGAAATGTTTGTGAAAAATTCGAAAACACGGCGCCCTTATACTCCCACCATCCCCAATTGAACGAACCCAAATCTAATCAAATTCAAAGTAAAATTAAAATGAAAATTTTTATCCACAGATTAGGTTTGGTTCTATTATTCCGATGGAACAAAATGAACACAAAGAAATTTTACTCATTAGTAATTTAATTACGACGAATATCGAATCTCTTTGCAAAGTTATCCTTCTTCCAGATTTATTTCTACGAATGAATAATAAGAAGTTTCGAGCGAGGACTGAAACCTGGCTTCGTTTACCACGAAACAGGTGAATTACAATGAAATTCACTTTGAACACATCCATAGGTCACCGAACAATTAACATAAATAATAATAAATAATATAACATAAATATACAGGTAAATAATATAACATAAATATACAAATATAAATAATAATAAATAATATAACATAAATATACACATTATATGTCCATAAAATCCCTTTACAATTTCAAAAATTTATTAGAAAGGCAAATGAAAAGACAGATAATTATTACAAAATAAGACGTGTATATTTAAGGGGGTATTCTAGTGTGAAGTGCGTGTTTTTTTAATTTTGTTAGGAAATTTTTTGCAAAGAAGCTATTATACCTTTCGCGGTCAAATTGACAAGGTTTATTTGTACGTATTTCAACGACGTTTCAAAATTTTTGGGACAAAAACAGTTAAAATTAGTGGCACTGCATAATTTTAAACATAGTTGCTTTTAAAAAAGGTCGTCTCACGGTGTCCATGATTCCGGCCATTCTGCTTGTTGTTGGGAAATAAAAAAACGTGAATGTCCCTTAATTAGCATGAGTTTGGTTAGACCAAAACAAAAGAAAAAAGTCGGTAATTTAAAAAGTGGCGATACTTTGAAGTTCGATTATCGATTCTTGCATGTTTTTGTTGAACTTCGGAAGCCTAAAAAAATATAAAAAATAAAAATTTTTGGTTGATTCTGGTAGGGGCTATAGTCACACATGTACTAAATGCGTACTTAAAATTTTGAGTCAATTGGTCGAGTAAATTTTGAGATATTATGGACACCGTTCTAAAAAACATAGTTTCCAGAAAAATGCCTTTAAAGTTTAGTATTGCGATAACAATGATGCCGGTCGTCGCGTCCTTCAAACAATCATAACTTCGTTAATTTTAGGAGTTCATATGTAAGGTTACAGAGATTTAAGAAGAAAGAAAATTTCTGCTAAAAAGAAAAAAAATCGACTTTTTTCAAAAATTCACACTAGAACAACCCCTTAAGTTTTCTTTGCCTTATTTAATACACTTTTATATGGACACCATTAGTTGAACGAAGCACATCGAGACGGTACTCGATTTCTTGCCATGTTCGCTGTAGCATACCCTCATCAATGATGGCAATGGCATCAGTTTGCCATTAGATTGCTTCAGACTAGTGATGTTCCATATCTTTGTTCGATAGATGATGTTTTTAACATAACTCCACGTGGGTGTCCATAAAGTCTCTTTACAATTTCAAAAATTTCTTACGAAGGCAATTGATGAGATATCTTCATCAGATTTGTTCTATGTACTCAGAGGTTATCAAAGTTTTTATTACATTGCACTTTAGGTACCCTGCTAGTGAATAAGATACTGTTAAATGAATCCCTTACAAAATGGCTACTACTCAAGATAAGGCACAGTGTGTATCATGGTTTATTGAAACCAAATCGGATCTGCAGACTCGGCGAAACTTCAGAACTAAGTATAAAAGAGATCCACCGTCACGTGTATCAATTCTTGCGTGGCACGAGAAATTTATTGAGGGACAATGTTCGATAAAGGGAGGAGTGAACGACCAAGAACATCTGAAGAAAACATCGATCGTTTAAGAAATCGAGTACAGTGTTGATGTGCTTCGTGCAACTAGTGGTGCCCATATAGAGGTATATTAAATGAGCCAAAAAATCTGAAATATATGCGTCTCATTTTGTAATAATTTTCACTTATCTGTCTTTTCATTTGCCTTTGTAATAAATTTTTGAAATTGTAAAGAGACTTTATGGATACCCTGTAAAATTGGGGTATTATTTATATTAATAATTTTCTTTTTCTGTCACGTTGTAACATTTGAAATGTCAGCAATGATCTTCAGCAAAGACTCAAGTGCACGTGCTTTCCAAAATTATCACGCAATGCCGATGGAATCGAGCAAACTGGGTGAAAGAACGATAGTTGTTTGTACAGGAAAAACGCGAGAGTCCGTAACGAGAAACACAGACGACATACATATATTTGTCAAGTTGCAATCGCGCGTCATGGCGATGATCAATTTCGCGAATCAGAAGATCAACGTCGACAGGATGCGGAGACATAACTTGCGCGTGAACCAGAATGGTATTGCAATCGCAACACAGGCTACGTGCTGAATCCTTCGAATCGAAGGATTTATGGACAAACTGAGGAAAATCGTTAACTCGTTCGGGATTATGGGGTCGCTGCTGATCATCAATGAACTTTTCTTTAGCGCTATGGGGGTCAGCAATAATTGATGACGTACTTTCTGCACTTTCTTGCACCTTCGAGTTGCGATGCAATGGCTTTATTAAAAATACAACGGTGGATACTGTCGTTTTATAATGTTTAAAGCAAGTACAGTAATCTCGTTTTTCTAGTATCACTTTATAATACCACATTGAAAATTTTATATATATATATAATATATATAATTTTAAAAAATATTTATATATACAATATATATATATTTTATATATAAAATATAATACCACTTTATAAGACCATTGAAATTACCACAGTCGAAATTATTTGGATTTTGTAAAAAGAAATTGATATATTTATAAATTTATTACCTACAATATGGAACATTAAATTTTTAGATGCAAACAATCAAATTATCCTAAATTTAATGAATAGCAAATAATAAATACCACAATATTCGATTTATTGCAATAAAATATTTTTGTAAACACAAACTAATATATTTATAAATTTGTTACTATAAATTTATTATTATAATATACAACGTTAAATTTTTGATGATAGAAACGACCAAATTACCCTAAATTTAACGAACAGCAAATAATAAACACTACGATATTCGATTTATTGCAATAAAATATTTTTGTAAACACAAATTAATATATTTATAAATTTGTTACTTAGAATATACAACGTTAAATTTTTGATGATAGAAACGACCAAATTACCCTAAATTTAACGAACAGCAAATAATAAACACTACGATATTCGATTTATTGCAATAAAATATTTTTGTAAACACAAATTAATATATTTATAAATTTGTTACTTAGAATATACAACGTTAAATTTTTGATGATAGAAACGACCAAATTACCCTAAATTTAACGAACAGCAAATAATAAACACTACGATATTCGATTTATTGCAATAAAATATTTTTGTAAACACAAATTAATATATTTATAAATTTGTTACTTAGAATATACAACGTTAAATTTTTGATGATAGAAACGACCAAATTATCCTAAATTTAACGAATAGCAAATAATAAACACTACGATATTCGATTTATTGCAATAAAATATTTTTGTAAACACAAACTAATATATTTATAAATTTGTTACTTACAATATACAACGTTAAATTTTTGATGATAGAAACGACCAAATTATCCTAAATTTAACGAATAGCAAATAATAAACACTACGATATTCGATTTATTGCAATAAAATATTTTATTATATAAAATACGAACTGATATTATTTATGATATTATTTATAAATTTATTACCTACAATATACAACATTAAATTTTTAGATACAAATTATTCTAAATTTAACGAACAGCAAATACATTATCCTAAATCTAATGAACAGTAACAAACTTGGGCTCATTTTAAAGCTCGAAACCTCTATTTTCAAAATACATCGTTCATTTTATCCCAAGGTTCTTCTCGTGAATGATATAGATCATCGTAATACGTAAAAACATGGAACATTTTTTTCATTACAATGAATTTGAAGATTAAACTCTGAAAAATTTGTTACACAATTTCTTCTTTGCTGAATATTAGGCAGAAACAAATACAACGGTTTTTAAATTCTCATCACTTCAGCTGAATGCTTAAAGTTCAACAAAATGGTGGGGAAAAAAATCATACGTCAAGTCTTTGTTGTATAGGGAAGGTTTTAATCTTCAAATCTGTCGTAAGCTCGGTCTTGAAATTGACATTTTTTACATACTACGATAATTTATAGCATTTTTGAAGAGGAAGGTATCTTCACTTCGTGATACAGAAACGTTTTAAAATATACAAAAGTAAGTATACAAAAACATTTTGAGAACAGAAGTTTCTTAAAATGAAGCCAGGTTCATCATTGTACAATTCCTTTTTACAAAATTAAGACAGTTTCAATATTTATTTAGTGTTTGAGTATTGACAGGAATCACTGAATAAAATCATTCAGAATTCCGCTAAAAATATTTACTAGACGTCGACTTGAAGATTGAAGCTCGCCAAGTTCGTTGATCGTTTTATTAGAGAAAGCTAGATTATTTACCAAAATGAACGAAATGCATTGGAATTCGAGTATATTTTTATAGAATTTGAAACATCAATCGAACAAAGTAAGAGTTGTTCGTGAACGTTGATTATATTTATTCCAGAGCTACATTGAGAAAAACAGATAATTTCACATACCATTCGTGTGAAAAATAAAAACACAGACAACAAAATTATCAACAATAATCGACCAAAAATTTTAATTGTAACAACTATAAAATTATTTAGAACAATCAAAGATGTATCGAATTTGATCACTATTATTTTCAAATGTAAAGTTGATAAACATTGAAACTTATGACTATGAATTTTGTCATTATTTCATCTTAGCAATAAGATGCATTGCTCCAAGTAATAACTTTAGTTTCAACTTTGTCTGAAAATACAATTTTGATCCTTGTTTTCTTTCAAGTTTTTAATTTTTAATTGTAATTAAAGCTTACGATTATGAATTTTGTCATTATTTCATTTTAGCAATAAGATGCATTGCTCCAAGCAGTAACTTTAGTTTCAACTTTGTCTGAAAATTCAATTTTGATCCCTGTTTTCTTTCAAGGTTTTAAGTTTAACTTTTAATTGTAATTGACATTGAAGCTTACAATTATGAATTTTGTCATTATTTCATTTTAGCAATAAGATGCATTGCTCCAAGCAATAACTTTAGTTTCAACTTTGTCTGAAAATACAATTCTGATCCCTGTTTTCTTTCAAGTTTTTAACTTTTAATTGTAATTCAATTGTCACATGTTGTGAAAATATTCTGTGATTTTGATTCTATGAAGTTCCCCTGTTTCAACTCAGTTGCAAGAATTGTATCATACTACAGATACTTGTAATTTATAATAGAAACGAATGAATCCGTCGTCTCTGCAGTTTTTTATGCCGCATTATTACAATATTTTGTAATAACTGAAGACACAATTGCTTTTTACTTACTTCAATATATTATTTTTACTTTTATATTCTAAAGTGAAATATTCTTCAATTCATCACCAATCAATTAGATGTGACAATTTAGTCGTTTATTTTAAAAGTAACACGTAATACTTAAAGAAAGAAAAAAAAAAAACAAATTCCATGTAATTTTTTCATTTTAAAATTATTTGCCATCATTGTTGAAAACCGCTGAGATTTTGTTGATAAAAATTTACAACAAAATTGGCGCAAATCAGTAATTTTATTTCAAAAGTGGCACGAAATAGTAACGAAAAATGATTAGTTAACGTCTGTGCGAAATTATTTTTATTGAGGGAGATGTAAGTATCCGAGATGACAAGTATAAATAAACACCTAAAATATCTTGATTTAAAAGCAAAGTGTTCCTACGCCATTTTTAAAATTTAAAAAAAAAGAGAAAAAGAAACGGGGCTGAATTCTATGAATTTTTCTACGAATATTTCAAATTTCACTCGATTCGAGACAGAGATGGTTAGCCGAACAAACAAAATGCATTGCCCAGGGCGAATGCAGTTTAGCTTAATTGATAACCCGCAGAGTAGAATCTTTTGTTCGATCGTTAATCACGTGGAAACGAACAAAGCGTAGGAACTGACTAACATGGGAACAATACGACCTTAATAACTGAGCAGATGGAACAAAAGCTTTTCGTGATCGCCAATTAATACTAAATACGTATAATGAAGCGTTTGTTATACAACAGGACAAGATACACATTCATGTTTCGCGTCATTTCAAGATCAAGATTTTCACACGTGCGTCAATCAATTGAGTTTATATTCAAACTAATAGTCGATTAATTTTTATTAACATAGGATTAATATAGGAATTTAAATTAATAAAGGAATAATAAATTTCATGCCTTCATTAATAATAATATTAATTTCATACCTTCATTGATAATAATACTAATTTCATATCTTCATTAATAATAATACTAATTTCATACCTTCATTAATAATAATATTAATTTCATACCTTCATTAATAATAATAATATGATTTATAATATGTTTATGTAATGTGGGTTCAGCTCTTCCTTTAAATTTAATTAGAGAAATTACACTAATAAGTTTAATTTTTTGATTTAAATATTTATTTATTACTTTAATAATTTATTGTTTATTATCTTTTATTTATTTAGATTTATTAAACATGAAAAATTTTTTATAAATTTTAAAATTTATAATTGTAAATAAATAAATTTTTTAAGATTATTAATACATTTATTTCCTGTAAATTAATTTCTTTCTAATTTAATAATTTATTTAAATAGTTTATAAATTAATAAAAATATTCAATTGCGATTTCAACGATGTATAATTATTTTAAATTATTATAAAAATATTAATTTTTAGAATTATATTATTATTTATAAGATTAAAATATAATATTTCTTAGAATATATTTATTTTTAAATTGAAATAAGATTGAAAAATGAAATTATATTAGAATAAAATATTGTTGGATTAAATTCAATAAAAATAAATATATTTTTAGTTATAAATTACAAAATTTTATTATTAACGTGCGTCAGTCAAATTAACAATTATTTTTAAGATGTAAAATTATTGTGCTCTCGAGGATGAATGTAAATTATGTAAAAAAAAAAGGTGAAAGAAATCAGAAAAAAATGTGGAATGAAACTTTTTTGTTCGAGGCTTAGTTTTCGAGAAAACTGAGTTTGAAGATTTATCATGTATATTTGAATTTTTGATTCAGGACAGAATAATCAAAGTCATTCTACGCACGAGAGTAAATAAAAATTTCTTTGCTTATGTATTTCGAAATGCATAAAATGTATCAAGGCAATTTATAACGAAACACGTTCAAAATCTACTTTCTTGAAAATGAAGTTTTAAACAAAAGATGCGTGTATTTGCTAAGAAATAAAAGATAAAATATATGTTGCATGTGTTAATTTGATCTCGAATTAAATTTCGACTGGTAGTAGCATTCACTCCAACTTTCGCGAAAGATATATTATAATAATAATATATTGTATTATTATACAATAACACATATATTAATATATTATCAGAGTGTTATTGTATGAAATGAATTTTGTATTTATTGTATTTAATTTAATTTTGTTGTATACATAGGTATTGTAATATAATAACATAGTATATAATAACACAGTATATAATGTAATATTAACAGAGTCTTTGTTACATAAAGTGTGTTTTATATTTATTGCACATATTGTGTTTATTGTAATGTTATAATTTATATTATTGTATTATTGTAAATGTGTATATAATTTAGATTTTTGCATTGTATTTGTTGTATATAATTTGCATTTATTATACTATATTTACCAAGATTTTTGAGTGAGGATATATATTCACAGACGAAAAAGGATTGAATAGTTCAGATGGACTTTGTTTTTATTGTCACGATGTACAGAAAGGAGAAAATTTTGAAAGCTTCTGAAAGCTTCTAAAAAAAGAAACCTTGGAAGAGAAATATTTTTATTATTTACTTATTGGGCGAGAAATATTCGGAAAGATATTTAGGTGACCTCACGTGAGTGAACCACTCTGTAGAATTATTCAATTTCAAGCAGCATCGATGAATAGAATGCATAAACGTGGATAAAATAATGCGACGACTTGCAGATGATTTCAAACAGTAAAATTTTGAAAAATTCTTGTCATATGGCGGAAGATTCACTCAAAAATTATTTCTACTTGTTGGAAAATGGGACTTTCTAGAACATGAAAGATATCGCTTGTCAAATCTAAAAGATTTTTCCAATTTTCTTCATTCCGTTCGGTATTTTTTTTTTTTTTTTAATATGCTACGAATAATAATTGTTAATGGAAGGTATATAATTTCTAAATTTAAAATATAACATAATATAAATAAAATATAATTTCTCATTAAGAAAGAATATTTTTTTCATTTTGTCAGGACATTTAAAAAAATGAAGACCAAATTATTCGATAAAAATCGACACTTTTTAAAATGTCTTTATGCATTTTCCTTTTCTCTCAACCAGAATTATCATTTTCGAGATTGATGGACATTTAGATTGAAAAAAAAGAATCTAAAAAAAAGTTGAGAAAGTTGATTCTTTTTTTACAAAATGTCGCGAGAATTTTCACACGCCGCGATAATCGTTCGCCACGAGTTGCGAGAAATATCGGTCATAATGCGGTGGCAATATCTGGCCACAGTCGCGTCACGAAAGAGTACGTGCCAGCTCGCGAACGCGACATACCGATCGTCTACGTGTCCGGGAATCCCAACGTTCGAAACGAACGGGCCGTGTCGGCTTGAATATTTCACGAACGCCACAAATTTACTGCCGCCGTGTCACGTGAACGTCGGTTTTCCAACTTCTCCAATCGTTCCCCGATTTCACCTCTTACGCGCGCCTCTCTCGAACGACTAACACGCCGATTTTCAGATCCAACTGATCAGCCAGCGCTTGCCAAGAATATTATAAAACGGGGATGATCTATTGATTTTATTACGTTCACGTTTACATTCCCTTGGCATAAAAGATTTCGTGTATTTGAAAGCTACGTCAGGGAAAATTGAAAGAAAAAAAGAAAAAATGTATCGATACAGTATTCCGACTTCAAAGTTTTTCCAAAATTCTATTTACTCAGAATATTTACGCACATATTTCAATGAAAATATTGATAATATTGTGTGAAATTATTCAAATATTATTATTTAGAGACGTTTAAAATGTATGTTGCATTCATTTCAGAGAAATTTTTCAGAGAAAATCTCCAGACGTGTTCCGAACAACGAAATTTATTTGAATCGTGAATTACAGATAGTGATTCGAAGCTTTTACAATTTCGAGATGATCGAAATTTCCTGTCTGAATCAATTATAAGCAAGTACTTTAACATACTCGAACCTAATTATATCTACATCAAAAGGTACAATATGTCTCAATACATTGATTGTAAGTGAAAGAAAATTATTAAATTAAATTTGCGACATTTCAATCCCCGGTTTCATCCGCAGAGAATTATTCATTCTGTTCAATAGTATGACTCGTTTTCCAAGAAGAGACTGAAATCAAGCTCACGTAAAGTTTGTCGGCTTTCTTAGTTTTAATAATTTTGATAAGCCGAGTAACACACTCTGGCGAGCTTTCGTGGTTCGATACTACTTTTAAAAGATTCGATTCACGCGAATGACAAAATGATTGACAAGTGCAAGTACCGAGTGTTCCAAGGTTGGAAACCAAGCGTGTATAATCTGAGCGACTGTATGTACAAGTACGTACGATTGAACATCACATCCTCGATGAGTAGCAATGGAATTTTAGAAGGCAAACGTTTTGTGTTGCATCCAACTTAGTTTCGCGAGTATATGCTGAACTCGATCCCATCGCTACCGATTATCCGAAAAACCGCTCATCCGAAAGGATTTGTCCCCCAATTAGTTCGGATAATCAAAGTTCTGGTGAAAAAAATGACAAATCTCTGGCACCGAGGAAGGACTAACAAGGATTAATAATTTTACATCGTAGTTACTCGTCGGAGGCTGTACCGAAGCATTTTCGTTCGATGCTTCAGATTTATTTAAAGAAAGAGAGAGACACATCTATCTATAAAATTAATAAAGTCGAATGGCGGTGTTTTGAGTTTGCTAGTTTCGTTACCAGTCGATTAAACTGCAAATAGCACGCGTAAACTGGGGCTGTTTTTTGTTTATGATGGCTTTGAATGTAAATTCTGAAACTGAAGTTAAACTGTTTAATACATTTTCATACGTCCACCGGCCCTTTAATTAGCGTTACGCGTTCGTGTAGGTTTGCCGGAAAATTTACAAAACCAATGAGAAAATTAATAGTAACTTGAAACGGTAACGTACAAAGTTTTGATTTTACAAAATTAGAAATTCTGACTGCAGAAATTATCTTTCAAATAAAATAATTTGTCTTTCGCGGCAAAATAAATACTAAGGCCACCATAGCTATCAAAGTGATCAAAACGATCAAATTTACAATTTTTGTCAAAAATTATACAAATACAGAATTTTGCATATTTTTAGAGATTCGCATAAAAGTGATTTTCCGCAAAGTACATGAATGAAAGCTCATGTGATTTATGTATATATATATATATATATTTTTTTTTTTTGTTTCGACAAAAATTTTACTCTTCGATGTACGTCGTTAAACGACATTTTTTAACAGAAGAAATCCGATTATTTTCCACACCTCGTACATTTAAACGAAACAACACGACTCGAGATCGAACGATACTTGCTGAACTTCCAGCAAGTTCTGAATATGTAAATTTACTTACGTCATCGATCTCCCAGCCCTGTTTCTGCCAGAAGTAACAGCTGACGAAGGACGCAGCAACTACTGCCAAAGGTCCAGCACCTCCCAGCTCGATCGCCTCGCTTCCAAATACTGCCAGCAATCCACCTCCTAACAACATCAGTACCCTCATGGGCACCATGAAAGGCTGAAACACCACAAACGGATAGATCCATTAGGATGGCCTTTGAACAGAGTTCTTCCGGCGTGGTTTTGGCTCAATTGGAGTTAACCATTTTCAAGAATGACTATTAACGTCGATTTGGATTCAGACTTTTCGATAATTTTCATAGAAATTATATTATTATATCATTGGTTATATAAGTCCTTAATGATAAAATAAGATGTATCATATTAATAATTATATTAAAATTATACTATTATATTATATTATTCATTTTCATAGAAATTACATTATTACATCATTAATTATATTAATCATTAATGATAAAATAAGATGTATCATATTAATAATTATATTAAAATTATACTATTATATTATATTATTCATTTTCATAGAAATTACATTATTACATCATTAATTATATTAATCATTAATGATAAAATAAGATGTATCATATTAATAATTATATTAAAATTATACTATTATATTATATTATTCATTTTCATAGAAATTATATTATTATATCATTAATTATATTAATAATCAATGATAAAATAGAATATTTTATATTAATAATTATATTAAAATTATACCATCATATTATATTATTCATTGGAATTATATTAAGAATGATACATAAATGTCTTGAAGAAGCAGCATCTATTTAAAAAAAAGCAGTAAGTACTGAACAACAGAATCAGCTTTTTTCAGAACTAAAATATATTAACATTTTAAAATTAACTAAGATATTTAACATTTTAAAACATATTTACGAACAGAGAACAATTTTAGTATACGCCTCGTTTAGCACGTCCTGAGAAAGATTTGAAAATAATGAATTTTCTTATAATGCAAAAATCAAGATTTTATTCGTAATTTGTACAGTATAAATATATAGTATTCAGAAACAAATATTCAAGAAAATTTGTCAACACTTACTTGGAAAAACTTATCAAAAATAAGGTTTTTTAAATCTATTGTTTGAACAAAAGGTTTCTCTGCAAAACGGTATACAGCATTAAATTCGTCGTTAAAAGACACTAATTTCACCAATTTATACGAAAAATGCTATCTTTAATAACTTTTGAGATATTCGACAAAATGTTTCGCAACCCCAACTTTGAGGATGGTTTTCACTCCTTCAACATCGACCATTGCCAATAAAAAGAAATACGTCGAATATTTTTTTGAAAACTACATTCATACAAATTTTCAATAAAATCAACGATTCAGACTTCGTTATGTTCCCTTGTTAGTAGCAGATAGATTTAATAGTAATTTTTACAGCTCTTGAATGGCGGCAGTACATTAATTTCATTAATTTAATTTACATCTACAACGATTCCTGTTAATATTCGAACTTTCAATCTTGTATCGCAAAAACTCGGTTATATATACTGTATGTAAATAATTTTTGTATATTCATGAAAGTTCGAAAGAACAAAATAGTTGTAATATTTCATAAAAATTGAAAAAAAATCTGCAGAGTACAAATAATGTGAACAAAGATAGAATATATTATGCACAAAAACTCTAAATATATCTAAAGCATATATTTAAAATGTTCAAATAATAGTTTCTCAGCTGTTTTAAAATCCAAATCGATCAAAAACCAAAAAAAAAAAAATGTTGGAAGTCTCCAAAACGCACACTCTCATTAACATTCATTTATAACATAATACTGAAATTGTCACAATTAAAAAAAAAAAAAATCGCTCAATATTAACCTCGAGCTCATTTTATAGCTTGCAACTATTTTTTCATTATGTAACAGATGTCAAAATCAAGATGCTTTTCTTCTTGAAAATGCTGTAAATTGTTATGGTATGTAGAAACGTTGAAAAATTTTTTTGATGATCTTTGATTGAGTCTATAATGGATTTATAAATTGGAGCTTCTCCTTTAAAACGATCTCTCAAAACCTGTACGATTTTTTCCAGTTTGGTATTAGATTTTGAATTTCTTAAATATGAGGATTTTTTTAATGTTTCTTTCCGTCTAATATTTAATAAGATACCTAGGAAAACGATGAAAAAAATCATACAGGGAAGGCTTTTCAAGTCTATTGTAAATTCAGCACTAAACAAAATTTTTCCATGTTTTCACGTACTATTACGACGATTTATAGCTTTTTCGAAGAAAAAGTATCTTGACTTACTCCATTACGTGATATAAAATTCATTTTAAAATCAAATAAAGTCAATAAACGACATTTTGAAAATAGAGTTTACAATCTTTAAGTTTATTATCATAAAATTATAACAAACTCAATATTTAGTGTACGTAAAAAAGTTTGTTAAAATTTCCAAAAGATTAAAATGAAATTAACCTTGAATAGTTAATTACATTTTTGTAATTATTTACTTTTATTCTTATTTATTAATAATTTACTTCTATATATAATAATTTTAATTTACTTCTATATATAATATTTTATTTTTGGAATAGTGGGGAACGATTGTAAAATCCCTACGAAGAGAAATAACTGCTGAAATAAAAGATCTCAAGAGCGAGCTTGTGCTTGAAATAAAGTTTACGACAGAAATAAAACGATCAACAAAATTTTTTTATTGTTACATGTTTATGAGAAGATTCGTTACTCGAGCATAACCCGTTGTAAACGTTTTTACAGTTACTACGTACAAAAGTGTAAACGGGAGTCTTTCGTGTTCAATACATTTTTTACTGGGTAATCTCAAATTTGCAAAAATTCATTCACGGTATATTTAAACTTTTTAAAGTGTAATAAAATTATTGAAATAAAAAATTTAAACAATTATTAATTCCGATTCGTCACTCATATTTTTCAAGTTTGCTTGGATATGAAAGACCCTAGCTTACAGAGAAAGGAATAATTATCGTGATTGGGAAAGAGATTTATGCAAAATAGAAAATTTCTTAAAATTTTCATTTATCTATTGATAATCATAATATTATAAATTATAATAAACATTAATAATTATAATATTATAAATTATATTATTAATAAATATTGATAAACCTTAATGAATATTAATTCATAAATACTAATAAATTCTAACTAATTCAATTAATATTAATTGTTAGAATATCAGAATATTATTAGAATGTTATAATATTAAAAAGCCACTTGCATAAATATTGATTAGCAAAAGATGATTGATATTTTTTTTTATTTTTTAGGTACATTCTCTAGCATCCAAAAATTAGTATTCAAATTAATATCCAGACTTTTCACTATCCAAATATTTTACTATCCTAATGTTATAGTTTTCTGTCTGTCCTTTTCTCTACTGTCACACAGTAGTAATAGTAGCTTCAATCTGATCAAAATATTGCAAATTTCATTGCTAATGATATTGTTATTTTAAGTATGTTATTTTAAATTCTCAAGATGAATAAGAAGATACACACTCTAAAGCATTTGTGGCATTAGAGAAAGAGAACATTCTCAACCTATCCAAATCTAAAAAAAATCATAAATACTTTGGAAATAAGTAGAGTAATTTTCCTTTTGTATCAAAATTGACTTTAAGAGGGTGAAATGAAATTTTGAAAATTTGCTAATTTTTCGATTTACTTGAGAAACAAGCAAAATGTAATCAATACTATACAAAATATTTGGTCGTTACAGAGCATGAATTTAAGAGTTCATCAGAGGATATCATTTACTTGTTGTATTGTATAATATCAAATTTGTTGTAGTTGTTTCCAAATATATACAATACAAACAAAATTCATTTTACCTTGTTGTAATTGATGTAAACACTCTTAAAATTCAATTGTACACCATAGAAGTTTAATATGAAACCAACATAATATAATAATGAACTATATATAATATTAACAATATCAAAATCATTATGTATCATTATATATATAAATTGACTAATATATAATATAATAATATATAATATAATATATAAATTAACTATACAATATATAATATAATAATATATAATATAATATATAAATTAACTATACAGAGTGGGTCAGAATTCGTAGTAGGGGATGAAAATCTACGTCAAAAAATAAGAAAAAAATTTGGTGTAACATTTTTTTATCTGGGGCTCGATTTTCGAGAAAATCGACTTTAAAGTTTGTTCATCTTTGTGGACGATTTAGTTGTCCATTCTTCTACCGCTGTTGTCTCCGTTCGAGATAATGTTTACAAACATTATTCATTGTGTGGTTAATTAATTTATATGATAATTAATTTTTTATTCCTTATTACTACTTTCTATTGCAATACTACAATGCAATACACTGTTACAAGTGAAAATGTCCTCCTCGTTGCTACATACATAAGTTTGCTCGATGAATTAATGATATCTGAATAGAATGTAAGCTGATATCGTTTTTTAATTTCTCGAATTCCTCCATCAGTCTTTTGCTTCAAATGTGTAATATTTGAAATATCGTCTTTATAAACTTGTTCTTTGATATGCCCCCATAGAAAGAAATCTAGAGGCGTGAGAAGATCTTGGTGGCCAACGTACCATCGCGGCCGATCCAACACGAATACGTTTGATTTAAAAAATTTTTAACCTCCCTCGTGTAATGTGGCGGTGCACCGTCATGTTGGAAAATCATACTTCTTATAGTAGCTAAGGGTATACATTTTCAATATAATTAAATATATTTTTAATATAATTTTAATTTGTTAAATATATTTAATTATTTAATTAAAAATATATTTAATTATTCAATTATTTAATTAAAAATATATTTAACAAATTAAAATTATTTTATTAATTTTCCGAATTACACAAATCTATACAAATTGGACAATTATATAAATTATACATATTCATAAATTTGTAATAAACTAAAAACGTTATAAAATCGCACAGCTTGTAATAATTTGAAACGAACGCACAGTGGGAAATTAAATTTGATTTTCGTTGGGAATGATCTTTCTCAGTCGAGAAAAATATTTTTAACACCCAACGATGGTTGCATACGGACTTCCATTTAAAGCTGATTCAATTTTAAAATTCGGCGTATTCCAAGTATCTTTCAGCTTTCTTCCCTAATCGATTTTCCGGTTTTTTTCGCGTGCGTTAAATCTCCGATCTTCTCTCGCTATTTTTTCCAGGAGAAAAATCACGGAAAATTCTCAGTTTCAAAACGACTCGAGCCAGTCAGAAATAAATCTAAAAAGTCTGGGAACGGATGCGTTTGATGCATAGGTTGTAACGAGACCGCGTCACTTCCGTTTCCGCGTAGAAATAAGAAAACGAACACAGCCAACTCGACGATCGTATCTACACCTTCGAGTATTTCTCTCGATCGATGACAAACGAATAAAACTTCGTACAGGCGAGAACGCCAAGCAGTCTCATTCTTGCCTCTTGCGTGATGTATGAATGAAGAAAGAAAATCAGACATTCTCGATACGTATTTCAACATGTTCTCTTCCTTGTTGTTATTTGTCTCGTATTTTCCGATCATTTGCACAAACAACAAAAATTCCATCTTTGATCCTTTCGACGAAAAATCCAGGAATTTCAGAAATAATTTGAAAAATATTTCTTTCCTTGGGATTTGTTATTTTTCTGACAAGTTTGTAAAATTTTATTTACTGTGAAATCTTCACAAAATTATGTAAAATGTTATTTATTGTAAAATCTTCGTAATAGGACGAAAAGAACATTTCTTTTCTGTGTTCTTTCAAGGAAATTATGTCGTATTTTAATTTCAAAACACGAAATTTTGTGCCTTTTTTCTTTTTCTTTTTGTTCTGTAAATTTCTCTGTTACAACGAAGAGCTTCTGTCACTACTGTCGTCGTCAAAATCTGCGTAAAATTTCCAACAAACAGTGTAAATTTCGTCAAACTACTCTCTGCTCAGTCGGCTGTTACACGTCACACACAAAACTGATTTTATTTTTCTTCGTTGGTCCAAGAAGGCCAAAGTTTTGAAAGTGAAATTACAGTGGGTGTAAAAAATATTCGTACAGTGACTAGTCACGACTAAAATGCTGAATAATAATATTTATTAAACAATATTTTTTAAACAAACATGGTACATCTATTCTCCAAAGTCTGTAGAACAACAATATCAAATAAACAAAAGAAATATTCATATTGTTTATATAAATATCGAGAAAAATGAACAAAATGACAGAAATAAACGCGTAATAATAATTCGTACAGTTCTATTGTCATTATCAAGTGTACAAGTAATTTAAACATTTACAATAGAAACAACAAATAATTGTAAAATTAATATTTATAATTAGTATTTAGTAGGGTTTCCCTTTGATTTTATTATTGCAGCTAGCCTTCTAGGTACTGAATTAACCAAATTAGATTTTATCAGTGATGTTATTCCATTCGTCGAATTAAAGCATTTTTTAAGTCTGTTTTAGATGAAATTGTATGTTTTCGAATTGCTCGTTCCAGATAATCCCACAAATGTTCAATAGAGTTAATAGCTGGTGTTTGCGGGGGTGTTTTCAACCTCTATCGTTCTGGAAATTATTAAAATTCCTTTTATTAAAATATTTACTATGACAAATTAATTTTACAAAACTAGTTTACATTTGTAACTTGTAAAAATATTTCTAAAAATTTATAGAATATATTTTTATAGAAATTTATTTATGGAAATATTTACAGAAATTCTTAAAATTTAATGTTTCACCCTACCATTGTAAATGAAACTAATAAAATAATAAATAATAAACGAAAGTAATGAAATAATAAATAATAAACGAAACTAATAAAATAATAAGTAATAAACAAAACTAATATAATAAACATTAATAAAGCAAATTCCGACATATATTTCGCATTTCTTTTATTCCCGTTTTCGTACTTTCATTTCTCGATCTCATGTTTATCGTTATTCACGTTTGAACTGCCGATTTTCTTCGATAAAATATCCTTTGTATACGTGACGTGATCGTTAAAACTTTTTTCATCTCGATGCTACACCTATTTCCATCAAAACGTGATACACTTTAAACGCATTCTTTGAAAAAGATTTCCAAATCTTTTCAACGATTTTCCGCCACTCTGACGATTAATGCCATTAATATGACATTTCATTTATTCGACATGTTAAACATTGATAAAAGAATAACAGATTGATAAACACTCCAAGATGCTTCAAAATTACTGCAACTGTGAGCTCTTTCGTCAATTTCAATGGGTTTGAAATATTTTGAATAACTTTTTTTTTTTTATATAAAAAGTAATATCAGTTTTCGAAATATTTATAAAAATATTTTTGATACCTTTTGGTTGAATTGAAACTTTTAGCTAGGTTTTGGTTTGGCTCGAATTATTTTTCTCTCTTTTTCCATTTTTTTTACCGATAACTATTCTTTTCGTTAAAAGTCATCTCAAAATGTTGACAAATGTAACCAAAATTGAAACAAAATTCGCAAAATTGATTCAAATCCAAACTTATTTTCTAAATTCTAATTTTTATTACTTCTTACTACTGAAATACAGCCCAAATTTTAACTTAACCATAATTTATGTCGAAACTACAAAAGAATATAATTTTATTAATATACAATTTTAATTATAATTCTCATTTTCTTTCCATTATCAGTTTGAAACTTAATTTCGACTTAATCATAATTTACGTCAAAGTTTCAAAAATTATGATATAAAGTGGAAAATATTTTTACGAACATCTCGGAAACAAAACGACGATTATCGACATGCAATTTTAAATTCGCAATAATTAATTGTAACCTATCTGGCTCTTCTCACTCCGTGGTACTCGACTTCGGTACGATTCCCGATGGTACGTCCGATCGGTTCAAGACTCGAAGTATAATTGAATTTAGCTAATTCTAGACATATTAAAGAAGAATAATTGCCATATATAATAATGTTATATATACAATGAATACATATTATTTATCTATATTTGTATTACATATATGAATTATGTCGAAATAATATGTACATACAAGCAGGCAAGAAATGATTTCTTACAAAGATACAAGGACAAAATATAGAGTAAATTTTCTTGATTTCAAATTTTCTCGTTTTCTCGAAAAAAATCGAATTTGAGGATATTCAGCAAATATACTTGAATTTAATAGATTCTAGACACGCCAGAAAAGAACAATTGTTACGTTGATTTGTTTCTACGATTCTCGAAGCAGCTTCCGAATGTTAAATGTGACTTAATCAATAAGTCTGTGTGTCTTCACTATGCATATTATTACGAATTTTTGTAGATACCTGAAATACTAATTCATCTCTTCTAGTACTACAATAACGAGATTAATCAACGCTAGAATTATCAAAATTATCAAAATCACCAATTTATCGGAATAATAATTTTTTATCGGAAATTTTGTAGATGTAAAATATAGTGTATTTTTAGATTTCCCAATATTAAAGGGCATCCGCTCGTCAGAATTTAAACAAATAAATATTTTATTGGGTTTCACTCGAATCGAAAATTCGATCAATCTCGCCCAACAAATTTCGTCGACAGTTCGATATCAACGAAATATATCAATTCACCTTGACCCTCTTGAAAATGCTCCGTGCTACTTTCTAGCCTCTTTGGTCGTACCTTTTTTCTCTGTTGAATTCTTCAGGCCACAGTGGCCCGCTTCATCTTCGGGCAATTTCGTCGGCCACGGTAAATCCGTCCGCTTTTAACGAGTGAGTCGTTAAGAGTGAGCTCACAGTTAGTGAAACTGCAATAAGAGCCGGCCACCCCTTCTTCCATTCCTTTTTATCCTCTTTTTTCCACCGACCCAACGAGCGGATCGAATCGTCCAATTTTTATTTCGGATTTAATTCGACAACGCTACGGATTTGTCTCTCGCTCCCTATCCTTGCAAATTTTTGTTATCTAAATTAACTTTCATTCTGGGAAGTGTTTAATTTCTCACAAACGACCGATGTCGACGGTCCAGATTCTAGATTTTTTTTGAGAACTTTTGGTTTAAATTCAACTATACGAATAATAACAATTAAATAAGTTTAATAATAATTTTTACACCTTAAATATTAAAATGTTAAAAAGTTAAAATATTAAAAGTTTGAACTGTTGCAATATATTTTAGTATTACAATATTAAAAAATTAAAATATTAAATGTTTCAACTGTTGTAATATGTTTTAACATTAAAATATTAAAAAATTAAAATATTAAAAGTTTGAACTGTTGCAATATGTTTTAATATTACAATATTAAAAAATTAAAATATTAAATGTTTCAACTGTTGTAATATGTTTTAACATTAAAATATTAAAAAATTAAAATATTAAAAGTTTGAACTGTTGCAATATGATTTAATATTAAAATGTTAAAAAATTGAAATATTAAAAAAATAAAAATATTTAAACAGATTAAAATATTAAAAGTTTGAACTGTTGTAAAACTAAATATTTAAACTGTCACAATTGTGTAAAAGTTAAAGAAAAACGCGACAATAAATCTGGATTCATTTTGAAGCCTACTTTCTACTATCAAGCTGAATCGTTCGTTTTATTCCAAAATATTTTTACATTGTGATAGACTTTACTGAGCTCCGAGCATTAAATTAATTGTGATGTGACTATGTATTTTAAACTCTGGTATAATACTTTTTTATGTAGAATTCAACGCTTTATCCGAGAAAAAAATATTAACTATTCCTATATAAAAAATTGAAGATCTTTATATCTTGATAAAAAAAATCAAAATAACATAAAACTGATTTCAACACTATATGTCCTCTTTGGGAATCATGCTTCATTTTTCGTACAACAAATATTTTATGAGTTATTTGATGTCGTCACGTTACGAGACTCACCCTGTATATACTTTTGGCTTCTGCTGGAAACCGATTTTACCCACTACGCCGGCGGAAAGTGTTATGAAATTTTTGTGTGCGCGCAAATCACGCAGATGCGCGCGTGCTTCCAGCGATCAATCATCAGCGTGGTTATACGTGATTCTGCGGCCTAAATGCGTCGCGATATTGCCATAAGTCGCCGAATATTGCGTTCCGACGACAGACCGACGTGTACGCGTGCGAATGAGTGAACGGCACCCCACAGATTTTCAGTGGACGCGTGATCCTATCCTCTTCCCCTTCGCAGCGACTCTGCTGCCGAGCTATCGCTCGAAATTTGGAATTTTACAGAGTTTGGACACATTCGTATATTTTCGAGAAGGATACTTTCAGAGTTAAAAGTTTTGTGAGATTACCTGAAACGTAAAATTAGAAAACATCAAATTTCTTCAAAAAAAAAAAAAAAATTGCAGCTACTGTAAAATCAAAAGGAAATCCGACAAAAATGTTAATTAATATTCGTAATTATTGTAAATGAAGATATAATAACAATTTAACAAATTTAACAATATATTTAATATATAATATATCAATAATGATATTACTAAATTTTATATAAATTAAATATTAATTTATTATATATATTTATATAAATTAAATATTAATTTGTTAGTTATTTATTAAATATTAATAAATTTCATAAAATTAAATATTAATTTCTTAATTATTTATCAAACATTAATTTTATAAAATTAAATATTAATTTATTAATCATTTATCATATATTAATAAATTTTATATAAATTTTAATAATATTATATTTTGCCATCTGGCGTGATATATAAATTCTTATGGAGTGGTTATGCTAATTTTGAAATGACGTAAAGCTACGTTTCCCGTCGCGAAAGTGTTAAGACAATTCAGATACATTTTTAATTTAAATTATTTTCTCCTCATTGAATCTTGTTATTGATTTGTCATACAGTAATTATTTTGAATACTTTCCGCTCGTATATTGATTATATACTGCTGCTGATTTATCAATTTGCAAATTAAGCAAACAAGTAATATTTCTTTTACGATATATATTCTACAGAATAGTCCAAATGTGTACAGACGAATTTTCATTTTAATAAAAATTATTATGTTGTGGATTTATTTGAAATTTATCCGTGCACAAATATTTTCCATTGTACATTTCTGGAGAATCTTCCATTTGCATGTAATTAAAATTACATGAGAACAAAGTACACGAGGTAAGGTAATTTTTATCTGATTTCTAATTCGCAAAAATATGAATTTACGTAAACGTACGCAGTCCGGAATCCGGATAATTCTGTTCGATTTAAAACGAAAATAAAACAATATTCTTGTACTGTTGTTTCGTATTATTATTATCGTCGACTGTAACTTAATTTTGGATTAAATTATTTAATTCTTTTGTTACGAGTTACAACGTAAAAGAACGTAAAATACAGATTAAAAAAATTGACAATTTCTATAGTCTACCATAAATTCAAATGATACAATCAGTATTGTTAGACTTTATGTTGTTATTGTATCATTCAATGCTTTCCAAATTATTTAACTATGTTGAACAGGGAAACATTTTGTCTTATCGTTTGTCTTCATGTTAAAATTTTCTAATACTGAGTCATTGTTACTTCATGAAATATTTTTTACAATAATTTCTCCGTCATTTTCGAAGCTGTATTCAAAATTCTTATTGCTGATTTACATGCTATTTTTTTAATGCGGAAATTGAATTGCAATAAAAGTGCTTAAATTTTCAAATTATTGAATCAATTTTAATCTTTTGGAAACAGGAAATAAATATTTTTACAGGAAACAAGAGGATTTAATTATTTTACTGCATCATAGTGAGATAATTGCATCTTTTGTAGTAAAACCATCATATTTATATCTGCTTTGCGCTTTATAGCATTAACTAAAAACGTTTTACTACATTTAAAAAATTTAATTTGATAAATTTACTTTGTTAATATTTATATAGTATTTATAGCATTATATAATAGTATATAGCATTGTATAGCATTA
This sequence comes from Frieseomelitta varia, assembly GCF_011392965.1. Classification (NCBI taxonomy): domain Eukaryota; kingdom Metazoa; phylum Arthropoda; class Insecta; order Hymenoptera; family Apidae; genus Frieseomelitta; species Frieseomelitta varia. The sequence continues at coordinate 175,064 of NW_025109195.1, read as the reverse complement.
TATAATATTTATAACTATATAGTACTATAATACTATAGTACTATTTATATAATAGTATATATTTATATATTTATATAATAGTATATATAGTACTAATTATATAATAGTATATATTTATATAGTATTTATGGTATTTATAGCATTGTATAGCATTATATAATATTTATAGTTATATAGCACTACAATACTATAGTACTATATAATTACATATTACTATAATAGTATATATTTATATAGTATTTATAGTATTTATAGCAGTATGCAGTATTATATAGCATTATATATTATTGTATAGCATTTTACAGCATTGTATAGCATTATACAGTATTATATAATATTAATAGTCATAAGGTGTTATAATACTATAGCACTATAATAGTATATATTTATATAGTATTTATAGTATTTTATTTATAGTAATATGATATATTTATATAGTTTATATAGTATTTTACTTATAGTAATAATATATATATATATATATAGTATTTATAGTATTATATAGTATTGATGGTATTTATAGCATTATATAGTATTATATGATGTTTATAGTTATATATTTTTTATGGTATTTATAGAATTATATGGTATTATATAGTATTATATAATATTTATAGTTATATAGTATATATTTATATAGTATTTATAGTATTATATAGTATTGATGGTATTTATAGCATCATATAGTATTATATGATGTTTATAGTTATATAATACTATAATACTATACATTTATGTGATATTCATTATTAATAATAAATTTATTTTTAACAAATGATAAAATCGATTTGCTCAGAATATTTCTCTTTTTGTGAATAAACAGGAATGATAAGTTTCGAATTATTAAGAAGCCATACTTTAAACAGCGATCGCAAGGTCAAAGAATCGTTATTCTATTCAAATTGCAAATTTTTGGGTTATAATTAATTTATTAATATATCTCCATACAAAAATTTGTATTTTGAAACCGTATTCTTTGAAGCTTGAAAAAATATTTCTTGTGGCAGGTTTGCTGATTCATTATATTGTTTTTTTGTTAAATTTCCTAACAAATAATGCATAATAATATCCTGCTCATTCTCAAAGGTTCAAAAATTAACACTTAGAAATTAATAATTTTCTGCAACAATCGGGCCAAGTTACACAACAGAAAGTTACCAACTGAGTAAATCGAATAAATTTATTTTGAAGATTTTACTTTAGAAAAAGCAAGGAGCTTTTTGTTTAATAATAAGTCACAAGACAGAACAAATTATAGCAAACAAACAAGTTTAGAATAGAATTATGGCTTGTAATTATGTAACTTGTAAAACAAAGATCACAAAATTATGGAATCCACCATTTTCTTTCCATTTTAAGAGCTGGTGGTTTCTGCACATCCTTCTTAACCCAATTCTTCGTTCGTCTGTCAAAGTCATAGAATCAAATTTCTCACTTACGAAAAAAAAAAAAAAAAATTATTATTAAGAAGCGGATATTATTTTAAAATTTTTACGAACCTACAAACAATTTGTTTCACTGTTTAGGTATATTTTCGTATACTTTCCGTAAAATCCGCGTGTTAACTATCGCAAACGGATGAAACGAATTCCTCCTCGTTCAAATACAAGTTAAATATACCTTAATCCCAAAGTGGTAATTCCCTTGGGCAAACCCACGGAAGTTCTAAGAATATTTCGCAAACGAATCGAACTTCTAAACGCTCGGAGGCAATCGCAAATTTCGCAGGAGCCCTCGCAGCTTCAGCGGAAAAGTTCGATTCCGGAGGATCTCGTATCTCGAATTCAACGGTAACCAACAGTTGCCCCGCTACCTGAACGAGTTTTACGATACGAAATTGTCTCCGTTTTTTCTCTCTCTCTCTCTCTCTCTCTTTCTCTCACCTTTTTTCTTCTCTGCTTTCCACTCGCGATCGATCTTCGACAAGAAACGTTGTCAAAAGGATTCGATTCCAATATCTACCAACTATCGTCACGATTTTTCTCTCGCTGCTGCTCCCTCTACGCATACGATCCTTCCGTTCCTTTCTTTCTTTTTTTCTTCTTCTCTTTCTATTTTGGATGAAGCAACCTCGTTCCGCGAGCATCGAAAGAATTTATTGGTTCTCGGGGGAGAGAGGGATTAAAGATTGACATTTATACTGCCGCGAATACGTAAAATGGGTGTTTTTCTGGAGAGATACCGAGCGAAGATTACGTCCGGTGCTCAACGATATTTTTTTATTCAACGATACGCTTTTTTTTTTTTTTTATTCTTTCGCGCACGTACGTATCGTCGATAAATACTGGACACGATTGCGTAAAAATATAGGAATCGTTACAATTCCGAACAAAAAGCTGGGATCTTTCGAGAGTTTAATTTTGTACTGATTTGCTTCCTGATAAATTTTCGAGAGAAGACAATACATTTTTATCAGAATGAAAGCAAAAGTTTCTCTCTCATTGATAATATGTTAAATATGTTATTTCGAGTGTCAAAAATTTTTAACTACGTCGTGTAAAACCCTCTGCCTTGTAAATTTCTTTCTAAGCTTCTTTGTCATAATCGAATAATTGTTATATCGAAAGTTGTACTTTCTAATTTTCTTCCTTTTTTCTTCAAATCGAAACCATAATTCGTACCACGAAACGTGACACGACATTTTAAAGCAATAATATAATATATTTAATGTATTTAGATAGTTGTAAAAAATTTGTGTACTTTTATAGGAAATTTAAAAGTTCAAAATCGCACATAAGTACATAAAGTATTCAAAGGAAAATCGAGATAAACGATAAAACTATCGTTTTACTTAATTTTTCCAGAAAAGAAATTTTTTCATCTTTGCACGGAATTTTTGTTTGCTATTCAAAGACAAATTGTTGCTCAAAAACAAACAAAATTGTTTTTTCGAACGCAATTTATTCGTGCAACAAATATTACAAATAATGCAAAAATATTCGAAGAATACTAATAAAGACGTAACGTGAGAGTATTTATCTGTACTTTGATATATTTTAATATATTACAATATAGTATAATCTAATACAGTACAGTAATGCTTTGATATATTTTAAAGTATATTTTGATATAATATAGTAATACTTTGATATATTTTAATATAACATAGTAATATTTTGATATATTTTAATATATTATAATATAGCGTATTATAGTTTTTAGTACAAATATTTCAAATATTATTTATCTTAGGTCTACTCAGTTTAAATATGTAAAATAGGATAAGATTTCGATAAACAAAATATACTTTCATTTTCATAATTTAGAGAGTGAAATAAAATATTTTATTTTAATAATCCAATATAATATATTTAAATACTTTGATCTTGATTAAAGCATTATTATGGTCATCCCATAAATAATGTGGTTTCTTCGAAAGGGATTCATTCTTTTGTGCAAACCTTGAAATTTTCTATCGTCGAGATACTGAAAAAAATCAAGATAATAACAAATTGTAGTAGTAGAAAATATTTCTAATGATGTTAAATACTTTTCTTTCGCGAGAAATCGTAGTATTTATGGAGAGGTTTAATATTTTTCATTTTAGCAAGTGCTCAAGAATATATCGAATGCGAGTCATCAGTTTCAGCAAAAACATTTGATACAAAATATACATATTCCTTTAAAGCCTCATCGTATCTTCATTCTTCTTCATTTCTTTTTCTTTTTTCGTCGCATCGACAGCGACAGGTCATTAGCTACGACGGTGGTATTAGATATGTGTGTAGTCGTTTGTGTTTTTGAGATATTTTAAAACTCTTTGTACGTCATTTTGAGAAGTCAGGTTTATGTTTGAGTTGATTCCGTGTCTCTGCCTTTGGACTTCTGTGGTGTGGCAGAATGTGGGTGACTGTTAATGGATGGTTATTGCAATGGCTGCAGTGGAAGGTGTAGTTCTTTTAATTTTGTGTTTGTGAGTTAGCTGGTGAGTTAACTGGTATGGCCAGTTCTTAAGCGTGTGATATTTGTTCTTCTTCTTCTTTCCTGTTGTTAATGTTTGGTGTTTGTTGGTGAAAGTCTCGGATACTTTTGTGTAGTTGAGTGCTTTTAGTTGTTATCCATGTATTGTTCCATTTATTTTTTACTACTTTTCTGCAGTGGATTATTTGGTCTTCACAGGGGATTAGAAAGTGATTGCGATTGTTAGTAAGTGAGGAAACAGAAAAAAATCTTATTTTCAAAGTTATTATACTTTGAAGATATTTTATCTGATATTATTTTCTATTTACTATCTCAAATAGTAGATCCAGTTCTAAATACAAGCGACTAGAAATTGCATGCACAATTGTAAATAAGGTCATCTTTATCACCATTTTTCAGGAGAACAGATTATGGTTCCTTTTGCAAAGCCAATTTCTGTGATAAGTGAAATACGACACAAACAAAAAAAGAAAGAGAAAGACTCATTTTCAATCTCCATCACTATAGAATCACACTATAGTGGTACAGAGATGAAATTCTGTGACATCTATTTTTCTAAATTTTTTTAAAATTGATTTCTGACAACAAAATACGCTACCAAAGTTTGACAGCGCACTATCTTCTAATTACTATACTATATTTATGTATTCAATGCCAAATCTTTTCTCCGTATCTTTTTTGAAGATATGTGTAGAATAAGCATGTATGTCTATTATGTACGATACAACAGAGAGAAAAATAATCAAATTTTCAATTTCGATGTGGCATGTCCATTATAGATATTACACTTTGTACAGATTATTTTTGCATTCACTGTTTTTGCATGCACAATTCTAGGGGATGTTCCAAGGAAAAATGCAATGGTCAAAAAATAAAATCCATCCGAGGATGTATATATAATTATATATATATATATATATATATATATATATATATATATATATATATATATATATATATATATATTTTTATAAAAATATANTATATATATATATATATATATATATATATATATATATATATATATATATATATATATATATATATATATATATATATTATTCTAAAAATATATAATTTTAGATCACAGTCGCAACACTTTAGAACAGAATTACGTTTTAAATGAGATAGTTATGTGGTTCTTTTTTGCAAAGTTATAACAATTTAATAATGTACTGACAACTCTAATCGTTTAAATTGATTGCAATTAAGATTCCACGAAAATAGTTTATATTTGCCAGAACAGTGATAATAACACGGTCTATGGAAAAAACTTTTTATGGAAAAAACATCCTAGGAATAACTTACTAACAACTTTTTTTTTCATGTTCTACATGTATTACTACAAAATTCAAATTCGATAAAGTGTTATTTATCAAAATTACATACATACATATGTACCCTCTCAGTTTTGCTCATTGTTGTATATTATACCATTGCATCATATATGAATCATCATAGAAATATTAAAAACGTTGTAATATTAGAAGTTTAAGAATTCAATTGGTCCGGTTGGAATATTCGTTTCCTAAATTACAGAAACCTAAGCAGAAAAATTTCAGTCTTGGTTGATGTTAAAACTCGCTACAATTTTCTCCTTTTTTACTTCCTTTTCCTGGTAACCATAAAACCGTAAACACCTTATAAGGTAACTTATACTTTATAAATATTTTATAAATACTTTATACTTTAGAATAATATAACTTATACTTTATAAATACTTTATACTTTACAATAATATAACTTATACTTTATAAATACTTCATAATAATACTTCCGAATCACAAAATTTTTGTTTAACAAACAACAATCAATACTACAATCATTGACAACCAAATTAAATAAATAAAAACTGCATCAGGGAAATTAGCAAAGAATAGGAAAGAAAATGAATAAATAATAAATAAAGGCAATACAATGATTAAAAAAAAATAAATAAATATAATACAAAGGGCAGAAACTTTAATACATATATTTTAGAAAATCCATTCAAATCTGTAAAAAACGTAATGGTGGTAAATCTGCAAAAGTGTTCTAAAAAATTATAAATTGGTCACTTTGACGAATTTGGTTGTCGAAAGTTGCATCATTGGCAAACGATTAATCAACATTTTACTTGGCCAACGCAAAATTTTATTCATAAATTTTAGAATAAAAAATCAATTCAAAATCTACGAAACTTGTAAAAAAATCTCAAATTGGTCATTTTGGCCAATTTGGTCGGTACGTATGTTGAATGTTGTTGATATCAATCAATCGGGGAACGCAAACTTTTATATAAATTTTAGAAAATCGATTCAAAATCTATGAAACTTGCAAAAAATCCCAAATTGGTCAGTTTGGCCAATTTGGTCGTTTAAGTGTCTTTGGGAAACGGAATTTTACTTGGGGAACGCAAACTTAAATATTAGAAAATAATACATATTAAATTTTAGAAAATTAATTCAAAATCTACGAAACTTGCAAAACATTCCAAGTTGGCCATTTTGACCAACTTGATCGATTCAAATGTCGAACGTTGCGTCATTCGGAAACGATTAATTAATCGGGGAACACATACTTTTATTCGTAAATTTTAGAAAATCGATTGAAAATCTACGAAACTAGTAAAATATCACAAATTGGTCATTTGGTCATTTTGGCCAATTTAGTCGATTCAAGCGCCGAACGTTGCATCTTTGGAAATTTTACTTGAGGAACTCAAACTTTTATAAATTTTAGAAAATCGATTCAAAATCTACGAAACTTGCAAAAAATCCCACGATTGTCATTTTGACCAATTAGATTGGTTCAAGCGTTGAATGTTGCATTTTTAAGAAACGACATTTTTAGGAAACGTAAACTTTTATTTGTAAATTTTAAAAAAATCGATTCAAAATCTACGAAACTTGCAAAAAATCACAAGTTGGTCATTTGGTCACTTAGTCGAAACTGTTGGTCAAAAAAACCAATAAATCGGTCAGTTTGGCCAATTTGATTGTTCAAGTGTTTTTGGCAAACGGAATTTTACTTGGGGAACCCAAACTTTTATCAATTTTAGAACGAATCGATTGAAAATCTACGAAACTTGCAAAAACAATCAACAAGTTGGTCATTTTGACTAATTTGATCGGTTCACGCGTCGAACATTGGGTCAATAACGATCGAACTCGCCAACGCTACGGGGAACTTTTCGTCTTTCTAAAACTGGACCATCGCCGTCGGCTTTCTCTTTCGCCATTTCCACGGTCGATCGTTGGAAAGCTGGGATTTTTCCAGCGGAGCAAGTACGTGATCCGAGGTGAACCGTAGGGAAAAGAGGTTGATTGCACCGGTGGCACCGGGGAGAGGCAATGCAGGTAGCGATGCGGCAAGCAACTTGCTGGCGGGCTCGCCGACCGAATCCCGTACACAAACATTTAATTCGCGTAAATCGATAGAACGCCGTTCGTTCGTTCGTTCGTTGCGTCGCCGGACCTCCAGACCTCCGCAGAATTCCATTGAATTTCAAATCTTTTGCAATCAATATCTCGCGGGCAGCCGCGCGCGTACGTGTCACGCATGCAAATTAAATGTTGTTCTCGGAGCCCGACCCTCGGGGAAATACCACACGTTGAATATGATCGTAGCGCGAGCAAGGATTTGTTTCCGGTTGCGTTTATTTGCACCTGCCGCGTCTGTTTCACGCATTGTGCGTCGATATAGTTCGAAGCACGTGTCTCGCGGCGATGAGAGGAGATTACTCCAAAACGAAATACCGATCAACCCTTTGCGCTCCAAGATCTCTTCCTACATGACATACACCGCCAACTCCGCGGTACTTTTAAAGAAAAAGTAAAATAAGATTGTGCAGGGCGAGTGACGTCGACAACATCAAATAACTCATAAAATATTTGTTGTACGAAAAATGAAGCATGGCTTCCAAGGGGACATATAGTAATCAGTTTTACGTTATTTTGTTTTTTTTTTATCAAGGTGTGAAGGTGACTTTCAATTTTTTTAAATGGAATAGTTAATGTTTCTCCCCGTATTCGGATAAAAAAGTATTACACCAATTAGGGTATAAAATACTGAGTTACTGAGATATTAGCAAAAAAATTTTTTTACACTGTATTAGAAAAGAGTTAATCTCAGTAACTATGTATTTTAGACGATATTTGGTGTAATTCTTTCTTATATAGAATCCAACGCTTTATCCGAATTTGGGATAAAATATTAACTTTTATGTTTTTTTTTTTTTTTTAACAAGGTGTGAAGGTCACCTTCAATCTTTTTAAATGGAATAGTTAATGTTTCTCCCCGTATTCGGATAAAAAAGTATTACACCAAATAGGGTATAAAATACATAGTTACTGAGATATTAGCAAAAAAATTTTTTTACACTGTATTAGAAAAGAGTTAATCTCAGTAACTATGTATTTTAGACCATATTTGGTGTAATTCTTTCTTATATAGAATTCAACGCTTTATCCGAATTCGGGATGAAATATTAACTTTTATGTTATTTTGTTTTTTTTTTTATCAAGATGTGAAGGTCGCCTTTAATTTTTTAAATGGAATAGTTAATATTTCTCCCCAAATTCGGATAGAGTGTTGAATTCTACATAAAAAAGTATTACACCAAATAGAGTCTAAAATACATAGTTACTGACCTTAACGGTCTTTTCTAATATAATGTAAAAATATATTCTTGCTAATATAACTATCTCAGTAACTATATGTATTTTAGACTCTATTTGGTGTAATTCTTTCTTATATAGAATTCAACGCTTTATCCGAATTTGGGATGAAATATTAACTTTTATGTTATTTTGTTTTTTTTTTATCAAGGTGTGAAGGTCGCCTTCAATTTTTTAAATGGAATAGTTAATATTTCTCCCCGAATTCGGATAGAGTGTTGAATTCTACATAAAAAAGTATTACACCATATAGAGTCTAAAATACATAGTTACTGACCTTAACGGTCTTTTCTAATATAATGTAAAAATATATTCTTGCTAATATAACTATCTCAGTAACTATATGTATTTTAGACTCTATTTGGTGTAATTCTTTCTTATATAGGATTCAACGCTTTATCCGAATTCGGGATGAAATATTAACTTTTATGTTATTTTTTTTTTTTTTTAACAAGGTGTGAAGGTCACCTTCAATTTTTTAAATGGAATAGTTAATATTTCTCCCCAAATTCGGATAGAGTGTTGAATTCTACATAAAAAAGTATTAAACCAAGTAGGATCTAAAATACATAGTTATTGAGATATTAGCAAAAATATTTTCTCATATTGTATTTAGAAAAGATAGTTAATCTCAGTAACTATCCATTTTAGACCCTATTTGATGTAATACTTTTTTATGTAGAATTCAACGCTTTATCTAAATTCGAGGGGAAATATTAACTATTCCATTTAAAAAATTGAAAGTGACCGTCATATCTTGATAGAAAAGCAAAATAACATATAAAACTGGTTACAGTGTTATATTTCCCTCTAGAAGCCATGCAACTTCTATCTGAATATTTTTTCGTACAACAAATATTTTATGAATTATTTGATGTCGTCACGTTACGAAACTCACTCTGTATATACTCAAATTGAAAGTAACTTTCTTATTTGAATGTTGTGTATGTTATTACATTTTAGAAGTACAATATTTATATCTTTATCACATTAACCCTTTGACTACGAGGCGGAAATTTTCGTTAGGCGTGCATTTCTGAAAAAGTATATCGAAATAATCAAAATACCGTGAATTCCACTACATTAAACCAATGTTATTCATTTATTCGTATTCTGCATTAAATTGTTAGTGCACATATTAAAAATTTAACATCAGCATTAAGCTTTTTATAACAATCGTCAAGGAGATTTATGATATAATCGTTAGGGATATATATATAACAGTTACTAAGAAGATAAACACAGAGTCGTTTTCAAGTAATTAAAAAAGAGAGTCTGAGCGTAGAGAGTAGTTAAGTTAACTCGTTGTAATTTACATTGCATAAGAATATATATTTTGTCGCATACATGTCATTTAATATATACGTTCTAAGAATAAAGTACGTAAAGTTATTCTTTCTCCTTGTAGCACCGTGATTGTACCAGGTTATCAAACAATTACGTCGTATCTACAAAAGTGTAAATATACACAACGCGAATCATTCGTTGTGCCATGTTTGCATGTACTATTTCTGACCATTTCATTATCCCAATTTTTCATTTTAAGGATATAAAAGAAATAACTGTAAAACAAACATATTTAAATAATACACGACTAACGGAATACGTAATTGTTGAATTGTCATTCACTTACGTCTAATTCAAACGAGATTTGCTGGAATTGTGGTCGATAAAATTTTCCGGACGCCTATAGGCGCCTCTCGTGTCAGCGGATCAAAGTAGGTTAAGGGCGCCTATAGGTGCCTATAGTATCGTAAGAACAATTGTTTTTAAGCGCATTTAAACACTTTACAGTGTCACAAGCGCAAATTTACAATAACATAAGCGCATTTAGCCGCCAACAGTAGTCAAAGGGTTAAAGATTATATGTACTCAAATTGCAAATAACTTTTTTATTTGAATGTTACGTATATTCTTGCATTTTAGAAATATAATATTTAAATCTTGAGCATAATAATGTAAATTAGGAGCATTCTCAGAAGAGACAAATAACTTTGGTCGTGATGCACCAAATAGTTTCGAGGAATGTTTTCTCGCGATTACTTGCCGCCTATTTCGATCTTTGACCGACGTTTAAATAATTTACAGTTCAATCTGGTTTCGTTGGAATTATTTTGCACGCGGAATGTTAAGCTATTTATCATCCTACTTAGATATATTTGAATAATCGCGGCTGTTCTGACGCGTCAATGATTTTCTGTCCTTCCAGCGATTAGTATTTTATTTATTCGACGTGCTGATTGATAAAAGAATAAACAGCCCAAGATGCTTCAAAATTATTCAAATTCAATGGGTTTGAAATATTTCATCAGGGACATATGAATGACTGATGAATAATTTTTTTAGTTAAAGTACTTGTGTTCTAAAAAAAAGTAACTTTAATTTTCAAAATATTTATAAAAGTATTTCTGACTCTTTGGTTAGATTTTAACTTTTAGTCGAAATCTAACTAAAATATTTATAAAATATTAACTTAAATTATTTATAAAAGTATTTTTAACTTAAAATATTTGTAAAAGTATTTTTTTACTCTTTGGTCAGATTTTAACTTTTAGCTAGGTTTTGATTTGTTTTATGATTATTTTTCCCTTTTTATTCCTTTTTTTCTATTTGGGTTTTACTGGACAACTTTTTTTTTTCGTTAACCCCTTAAGTGTTTTGTTTTATTCTGAGAATATGCTGGTGTGCTTAATTATTTCTAGGCAATGACTATATTCGACGAAAACATAGTAAATGCCCATAGTAAATGTAAGATTGAGTTAAATTACAACAACATTAAATAAAGTTATTTGTTGTTTCTTTGAAAATTTTTTAATTTTATTGCCATTTACAGTATTTACAGAACTTAACATTTTATTTTTTGAAAATTATTTCATTAAAAAAACCATTAGGAATTCAAAATGTGGAGAAAAGAACTTGAACTTACATCAATTCATAAAAGGAAGTAAAAAATCAAATATTTGCAGAATTAAAATGATTAGCGATAAATTTAATTTCTTTTTGCATTGTATCGATCAGATTTCCCCGAACAATTCTCGTTATTTTCAAATAATTTCTCATATTTTCTTTGTTTGTTTTATTGCCTTGAAATATTCTAAAATATTCTAAAGTTACAAATATATATAACATTTTTACCTAAATTTACTCGACATAAATGAGAGAGTTTACGACATAAGTATTTACGACATAAAAATCCCAAACTGTTGACATTGTTGCCAAAATTAGGGGAAATTGATGCCCAAACTTGATTATTCTAAAATCCAATTTTTATTCTTCTTATTACCAGATTGAAATATATTGTTCAAGCCTAATTTTAACTTAACCATAATTTATGTCGAAACTTAAAAATATATAAAAACAGTGACTCACATTAATATTCGGACACTTTGTTACTCGGGAAATTGTTCTCTTTAATTGTTTATAATAGTATTAATTAGTAATTGCTCTTTTTAATTGTTTATAATAGTATTATTGAATTGATTGTTTCCTAATATAATAAAGTTACTTATTATAGTTAGTAAAAACATAAATTTTATTTATTTATTGCACATAGCTTTTTGCATAATAAACGATACACTAAATTACGTAAAAATTTGATGTCGCAGAAATATTTGGACAGTGAACAAATTACATTCATTTTATACAAAATATGTACCTTTTTTAACCATATTTTCATAATATTAATATTTTTCCGGTAGACCCCTTCGTTTTATTACTTCATATAATCGCTTAGGCATATTACATATAATTTTTTCTAAATATTCCTGTGGAATTCGTTTCCATTCTTCAAACAAATATTCCTTCAATTCTGTTATTATTCTTACAGATGTTCGTACGAATGTTACGATCTAATTGATCCCACAAATTCTCAATCGGATTTAAATCCGGCGATTCAGGAGGACGGCGCAATACTTTGGGACACTTGTATAATAAATATTCCTGCACAATTCTTCATTTGTGTTTGGGGTCAGTGTCTTGATAAAATTTAAAAGTATCAAGTATGCCCATATTACGAGCACTTTTGATTAAATTTGTTCTTAAAATGTCCAAATACTTATTTTTGTCCATACAATTACATTTCCGCCCGCCATGTTTCACTGTCGGTTTCGAATTTTTAATTTTTGATTCTTCATTACATTTACTTTACGCCACATCATTTTGCGTCGGATCCGTGAAGATTAAATTTGCTTTTGTCTGCAAATATCACATCGTTCCACCACGATCGATCTTTATAAACATATTTTTTAGCAAAGTCTTTTTCTACGATTTGCTTCGTTTATGTATGGCTTTCTACGAGGAATCTTGCCGTTGAAATGGCTATGGTTTTGCGATACCCATGCAATTCTTCCCAGATTCTTCAAATAATTCTCTTGTGTTAATTTCTGGCATCTTCCTTTATTTTCCTTATTATCTTGCGTTGATCGCGAGAATATCTAGTAACTTTGGACGACCATTGCAACAATATTCTTGCTTATATTTAATAATTTGGCCATTTCCCGGTATGATTTTTCCCTTGTCCTTGTGATAAATAACGAGCTGTCGGAGTTCGAAGTATGTATCTTTTCATTTTCGTCCCATTTTCACAAATAAAACGTTTGCTATCATCGGAGTTATTTGTAGCACTGAGTCTTCGCGACGCATTGGACGTTCTGTTTACGAACAATGTATACTAGCGGCGTAGCCGATGTAGTACAACTTATTTCTGCAGCTAAACTATGATGTCCGAATATTTTTGCGATGTCAATTTTTACATAATTTGGTGTACCGTTTGTTATGTGCAGTAAATAAATAAAATTTATGTTTCTAGTAACTATAATAAATACTTTATTATATTAGAAAACAATCAATCCAATAATACTATTATAAACAATTAAAAAGAGCAATAATTTCCCGAGTAGCAAGGTGTCCGAATATTAATGTGAGCTACTGTATATATATATATATGTATATATATATATATATATATATATATCTTCCTATTATCAGTTTCAAATACAACTTCGACTTAACCATAATTGACGTCAAAGTTTCAAAAATTATAATGCAGCCTCAAAAATTATATAATACAATATTGTATAATTAAAATCACAATATTAAAAATATTTTCACGAACATCTGCGATACTCACAATCACAATCTTCAATCTCTCATCTTTCCAGTAAGATTCAAAGATCCAAGTGATCGTAATTCGACGATAACTTTTATTTATCCGAGGAAATACAGGGTGCTTGGGATGCCAGTTTCTTTCTGACGAACGGAGAATTACTGCAGCGAAAGATGCTGATAAACTTTTTCATTTCAAACTTCTGGTGATAACAAAGAAATGTTGTAGAGTATTGATAGAGTATAAATTTTAATTCAATAACGATGTATACGAGTAACGGTGCATATTCGAATGACAAATTTGTGTTGCGTGTTCAGTATGTATTTCTCTAACAGGTCAAAATGTGTTTGCCCGAAACGATCCTTTGCTTTTTCGAGCGAATATCTCGAAAATGAAAATCGATCCATAAAGTCTCTTTACAATTTCAAAAATTTATTACAAAGGCAAATGAAGAGACAGACAAGTGGAAATTATTACAAAATGAGACGTATATATTTATTATATGAGACGTATATATTTATTATATGAGACGTATATATTTCCCTTATTTAATACACTTCTACACTAAAAGAAACTTAAATATATACGTCTCATTTTGTAATAATTTCCACTTGTCTGTCTCTTCATTTGCCTTTGTAATAAATTTTGGAAATTGTAAAGAGACTTTATGGACACCCTGTGTGTATAGGAAAAAGTTGTTCAGGACAATGATCTTAACAACGTATTTCAAGGGCATTAATCGGCGAAAAAATAGCGTTTCGAAAACTACAAAATTTTTCAAGTCTTTGCTTTATTTTATTTTCACATACACCAGTGAAAATTACCCGGATTAGATAAATAAAAGAGCGCACTATAACTGCTAATTGAGGATTACAATAAACGTGATTAATAGCAAGACATTATGATTTCAATTTAAAACCTACGACACCTGCGACACAAAATATAATAATTTTCGCGTGGTACAACCACTTATCCTTGCTGATAAAAACTGATGAATACGAATATGCAACAACAAAGTTATTTGTTTGACACACTGTAGTAATTATCCTAAACTGATCGTGTAATTTTGCGAAAAAATGTTTTACACCATTAAATTCCACGTGAAAACAAAACGATTTTTGTTTTATTGTATCAAGTACAATCAGAAATTTTTTTTTTTTTCATTAATCATCTACAATTTTCATAATTACAACAATTATTATAATTACATTATTACATTATATTAAATTATATCACACAATTATTATATTATAATCCATTGAATTCCATTATAATTTATTAAGCCACTTTATAAAGCTATAATTATTAAAAATAGATTAAAACAGTTAATTTATCAACTATTTTTGTTACAAAATTATACTGATGAAAAATAGTTACATATAAAAAGAAGTATATTTGCAATCATCGATATTTTCGATGATTCGTTACAGAATAATCTTTCTATGCTTGTACAAACCGATCGGAGTTGAACAGAAAGAGCAAAAATTCTTATTATCAAAATGTTTGTTCGACGACTTTGACGAACTGCGTTGCTTTCGTATAAAATATTTTTTTTAATAATTACATATACATATATATATATATATATATATATATATATTTAAATATTTAAATTTAATTTTTAAATATAAATAATAAACTATAAATTTATCGTATTATATAATAAAAATATTTTTAAAAATTATAATTTTAACATTAATTAATTATTGAAAAAATTTTATAATTTATATAAATATATATATATATAATTATTAAATATATTAATATAAATTATTATTAAATATATATATATATAATTATTAAATTAAATATATATATATATAATTATTAAAAGAATTTTGTTTAAATTTTTTAAAATAAGCATTTGAAACGATTAACAAATTTGAAACAATTAACAAAGCGACTGTAGTCTCTCTGTGACAGTTGCCCATTGGCAACTAAACAGCTGATTAATTGATCAAACAAGAATGGCACAAATCTCGGTCGAGTTTCAGTTCTAGGTTACATTATATTGCCACGAGAATAACAGCCGTTCGACGAACCACGAACCATTCGATCGGTTTATTGACAACTCGCTGGTTCTATTGTTGTAAAGTAAAGCAGACAGAAAGTTAACAAGTTTCTTTTCTCACGCTTTTATTATTCAATAAGAAATTATATAGAGTCTCGCGCTTTAAAAGTTTGAGTGCACTTTTATTATATTTGTATTTCACATTTATTGTCACTTTAACGTTTATTAACATTAATATATTTATTATTTAATGTATTACTATAGTTATTAAATATTATAAATTTCTATTCTAATATTTTACTATTTAACTATTATACTATTATACTATTATATTATTATATTTTTGATATTAAGTATTATTGATATACTATTAGATTGGATATGAAATATCTTCTTCTTAAATTTTGGTTGCGATGAAACAAATATTGCAATCAATAAATTTTGTTTTATATTTAATTACAATTGTAATTTAGTAATTAGAATTTAATAATCATAAATACTACAAACTACTATTACTATAAATAGTATTACTATTGTTATAAATAGTAATTATAATTTATTTAATACCAAGTACGTATTTATATTGAATACTATAAAGAAATTCATAAAAGCATGAAATTCCACAAAAATGCGAAAATCTTGAGGAAGATTAGACACATTTTTCATTCTGTCTAAGCAATTTCCTAATTCATAGTATATGCAAATAATTAATTATAAACGAACGAATAATTAATTATAAACTATTATACATATAATAACTGTATTTTATGACTTTCCGACTCTATAAAATTAATAATTCTTACAGTGTGACGTTGAAAATATTTTATTAAAGTGATTTATTCTTGTTAGGCATTAT
The DNA here is from genome assembly GCF_011392965.1 of Frieseomelitta varia. Classification (NCBI taxonomy): domain Eukaryota; kingdom Metazoa; phylum Arthropoda; class Insecta; order Hymenoptera; family Apidae; genus Frieseomelitta; species Frieseomelitta varia. Next base: position 158,514 of record NW_025109195.1, on the reverse strand, counting down.
TTGAATAAAAGTAATATTTTGTCAAGTATTATTTAAAGTATTAAAGTAACAACTCTTGTTAAAAGTATTACTTTACAGAAACTATACTTTGATTAAAACTACGTGCAATTAAAGTTTGATCATATAAAGCAACATTTGACACGCATCAATTTAATAAAACAAATCACTAGACAAATCACTACTGATATTGGACGCATATACTAATATTAGCAAATCGATACATAGAACGTGTATTCAGATTTTTGGCAAGTAAGTACACAAAAAATAAATAAAAATTAGTGATGGAACCAAGCTTAATATACACTCGCGAAACCAATACGAAATGATACAACTGACGATTAACTCAAACACCGTTATTCGACTTCATTAATTTTACAGATAAATGTATCTCTCTCTCCCTTTAAATAAAGCTGAAGCATCGAACGAAAATGCTTCGGTACAGCCTCCGACGAGTAACTACGATGTAAAATTATTAATCCTTGTTAGTCCTTCCTCGGTGCCAGAGATTTGTCATTTTTTTTTCACCAGAACTTTGATTATCCGAACTAATTGGGGGACAAATCCTTTCGGATGAGCGGTTTTTCGGATAATCGGTAGCGATGGGAACGAGTTCAGCATATACTCGCGAAACTATGTTGGATGCAACACAAAACGTTTGCCTTCTAAAATTCCATTGCTACTCATCGAGGATGTGATGTTCAATCGTACGTACTTG